>NW_027101381.1:0-68339 GCF_035046505.1 Tiliqua scincoides | reverse complement strand
TGGAACTGTGGCCGCCCTCCCATCCTGTCCCCCACTTCTTCCTCCAGCAACATTGGAAGAAGAAGGAGGCTGCCACTGCTATGACTGTCTTCTGACTTGCTCCCATTTAGTCAGCAGAGAATTGGAGTGCCCAGTAGAGTGGTAGGTTGGAGAGGGCAATGAACAGACAGACTGGGGGTCCATCTATTTGTTGCCCCTCAAAAGACGTTCACTGTTCGGTGCATGCTAACACTTGCCTCATGGTTGGGCTGCCCCTGCTTTGACCACCCTTTCACATGAGAGTTCTGTTAAGTAGTTTGTCACTTGAGCCAGCAACATGTAGACCCAAATCAGACTAGTGGCAGCTCCTCACAAGTGCTTTGGAAGTGCATAAGGTCATTGTGAAATCGTTTGTGAGAACCTGTACTTCCACAGGAGAGCTCTTAATGGAAGTGCTGTGATTTATACAAGCTAGGTTGCTGTGATCGTGCAAATCTCAGTGGCCGCAGAGTCTTCACGTGGTCTTGAGATCCTCAGATTAGGACTACCGTTAGTCTGAACCAGGCCATGTAGCAAATGCTACATCCACTTGGGTGAGAGGCAAACTTAATGTTTTGCTCTGTAGAATGTTGTTTCTACATCATAATTACTACATCAGCACATGTAATTACTGGTGGAGGGTATTGACATTTTAAAAAAAAACCATGGGGTGCTTTCCACAAAAATTTTGTTCATTCCAAGATTCCAGCAGAGAAGCTGAAACAGTTGGCCTTCCTTTATTGCCTTAATTTAAAAGTTATTAAATGGAGACTTTTGTACCCATGAAACAATGCTATAGAGAGGCAACCATGGATGAGAGGAACCAAACCAATCAGCAAGACAAGATGAATAGCATCCTCTGCATGGCAATGACCTGACCTATGGTGAATAGAGTGCTTGCATTGGGAAGATTTGACTAGTCCAGAAGAAAGTTGACTCTTGCACTGGGCTAGCTGCACAATGTATTACAACACCAAAATGCGGAATGGCTGGACTGTTTTGTGAAGGAGGTGATGCTGGCATTGTCAATTGGCACTTCAGATGTTCCACAACCTACAGTTAGCACAGGTACCAAAATGACTCAGCCTGTGTTCAGTAATTATTGGCTGCAGCTTCTGAAGAGAAACATCTGGGCAGCCAGTTCTGTTGGTAAGCAGGGTTTGGGGGGAAGGTTTCCCAGCCTGGATGGTTTTGCTCTGTTGCTTTGAAGCCTGATGCCTTTGTTAGCCAGTGGTGGAGCAGTGAAATTGCCTGTGCTGTTGTGTTCTTCTGAGAAGAGCCGGGCGGCTTTGACTCTGTCACAAGAAGGAAACTGAACATTGCAGAAAGCAACAAGCCATGCAAGTCAGTGTCACAGAAGGCAGCCGGAGCTCAAATGGGAGCTCAGAAAGCCCGGATGCCACTCTTGTAACTTGCACAGACACACTGACATTCACAGAAGGGCTGGAGGAAAAGGAATGGGAATCCTTTTATTCTTCTTTTAAGGTATGCAAATCTTCCTTTTTGTCACATGCTTTGTACTTTCCAGGGAGCTTAGCAAACAAGGAAAGCTCAATAGTTAAGAGAATGCTCATGACTTCACACTGGCAATTGGTTTTTTCCCCTCTGATTTTGTTACCAGAGACTTCAAACCATCAGTTTTTAAGATGCTACTCAGTGACACTGTTTGGGTATATGTGAATTCTAGGATTTGGACATTTTTCCTGTGTCTTATAGATGGGATGTAGACATTGGGATTTGTTAGTTGGGCAAACAGTTTTTTCTCCATTGGAAGCAACCCTCCACTTAATTCCTTTAAGAGAACTATAAATCATATCTTTGTACTTGGGTGAAAATTAAGATTATAAAGTCCTCAGGGCAGGGAGTTGTATTTTTCCTTCTGTTTCTCTATAAAGTTCCATGTTCACTGATGACGTTTTATAAGTAAACAGCAACTGTACTAATATCTACCCCCTAAGCATATACAACTCTTCCAATTTCGTTGAATGAACAGAAGTGTGGCATCCTAGTGTGAGTTTTCTGTGAGTTTCATTTGTTACTGTAAAGTTCCTGAGAATCTAATTCTTGGGATGTAATTGAGAGAGAATTTGTGAATGGAAGGCGGAGACTCTTTTATCTTGGTAAGTGGGGACTGCTTTCCTATTGCCCTCCCTTAACATATGAAAGTGAGAAAGCAGTGAAGAGAATAACATGGAGCATCTTTTACTTATAGTTACATTGGCTTCACGGTTGCCAAATGCTTGACAGAATTCCATTTCTCCTTGCATAGGTGTGAGTTTCGGTAGGTTAATAACATGAAAGGCAGGCAAGCAGATCAATTTGAGTACCAATTCTAATGTGTGACACTGAGAATTTTCTTTTATGTCTGTATGGAAGGCAGCATGGACACTAACAAATTTGGAGAAGTTGAAGTTTTGCAGTACCTGTGTACAATCGCTGTTAGGTTCTGTACTATTATTATTATTAAGAATAAGAATAAGAATAAGAATAAGAATAAGAATGATATTTATATATCACTTTTTAACAAAAAGTTCACAGAGCAATTTACAGACATTGGGTGCAATCCTAACCCCTTATGTCATCGCTTTCCAGCACTGACATAAGGGCAATGCAGCTCTGAGGTCAGGGAACAAACATTCCCTTACTTTGAGGAGGCCTCTGTGAGTGACACCCAATTGCAGGATGCAGCACATGTGCCATTGGTACCGCTATGCCAATGCTGGAAAGCACTGACATAAGGGGTTAGGGTTGTGCCCAAAATCAAATAACTAAACTGCTTCTGCCCCAAAAGAGATCACTATATAAAAAGATGCAGATGAACACCAGCAAACAGCCACTAGAAAAGACTCTGTGCTGGACTGAAGAGAGACAGTAACTCTCCCCTTGCTAAATACAAGAGGCACTTTGCCCAGAATATAAGTGGAAAGTGTGCCAGGGAAGGGAGAGTACCTTTCCATTCAAACACACCCATGTGGTAATAAAGAGAATCTGGTACCAGAAGAAAGGTTCATCTAATTCAGCATCCTGCATCCCACAGTGGCTAACTGGATGCTTCCAGGAAGCCCACAGCAGATAGGAGAGGCCACCTTCTCCTCCGTTTCAGTTGCCCTTCCCAGCAACTGGTACTCAGGGACATGCCACCTTGGAACATGGTTGTCTGCTCTGGAGACTGCACACCCTAAGCTGGCTGTACAGTCAGTCCCTTTGCTACATGTTGCATGCAGATGTGTGAACAAAACCCCAGGTGGCAATGCTATTGTGAAGCACTGCTTTAGTAGGGGGCAATTTCAGGTGGAGCAGAGGTGAGAGTGCTTAACCCTCTCCTTTCCCATTGCTTTACCACTGCTTCTTGTAACATGGAGGGGGGGGGGAAGTGGCAGCAGGACACTGATAGATAGGACAACTGGTGGTTTCCCCACCAACACCACTTTTCCACTCCAAATCACTTTTGTCAGCTGCTTCTTTCCTCTAATAGAACTGATCATCAGGGTTTTGCCAACACACACTTCATGTAAGATGTAGTGCCTTAGTCGGATAGACAAGTACCATAGGCTGAATCCTCGGTATGGGTGAAATGAATGGAGCAGGTGTATTGAAAGATGGCATGCACTTTCTCAAATCCACAAACAGAGAGGTGCCTTCAGACTTCGTAGGGAAGAGCAAAGTGAAGATAGACAAAAGCACACAGGACACAAACTAACAGATATTAAGCACTGTTATTTCTCACTGATTTTGACAGAGTTAAGTATGTACTTCACTCCCACTGAAATAAAGGGGACATGAAAGGGTGTCCGACTTAGACCCGGAAGACCCAGGTTCAAATCTCCGCTCAGCCATGAAACTTCCTGAGTGATCTTGGGCTGGACACTCTCAACCTAACCTACTGCACAGGTTGTTGTGAGAATAAAAGGAATTAAGGATTCATGTACATTACACTGAACTCCTTACAGAAGAAGGGTGGTGTAAAAATGTGATAAATTAATAAATACATTTGGCTAGCCATTGTAGCCCTGTGCAGACTTTACTGTAACTGTGGAAACTGCCACAGTTTCAGGAGGTTCTGAAGCATACAGGCAAGCAATGATGTTACCAACACCCCACTCCATAGCTCCACTTCTCCCTGTTCTCTCTAGGGACTGTGTTTGCCTGAAAAGGCAAAAGCTGGACCCAGGGAGATGTCTGTGATGTGGAATGTTGAAGCACCTATGCTTTCTCCTTTGCCTCTTCAAACAAATGCTGTCATCTGGGAGGATGCAGCTATGGAACACATTAGTGTGGGGTGCTAGTCTTGCTGGTGTGTGCATGGGTACTGTCCACAGTTACAGACACATCTGCATAAGGGTATGTGTGGAAAAATATTCCTTTAAATTCATTGGAGATTACTTCAATATAATGGGGAAACTATCTCACCATCAGTTGTGTACCACATTCTTTTTTATTTTTTCCATTTTTTTTTTCCAGTGGGATGTGAGCATAAGTAATTGTGTACAGGATTACAGCAGACTGACCTGGTCTAGAGATCCTAACCAACTTTCTAGCATTGATGCAGCTACAATGTAACCCCAAGGTAAGGGAACAAATGTTCCCTTTCCTTGAGGAGGCCTCACCACTGCAAGATGCAGTGCACCCATTGGTATGGCTGCATTGGTGCTGGAAAGCTGGATAGGATCGAGCCCTGGATCTCCTACTGCCTTCTCTCTAATGAACAAGCATTTAATGTGTCAGAGATATGAAGGCCCAGTGTGCCTTGGTTACATGGGTGAATCTAAAATGGCTCATGCTCTAAGCCTCTAGATTTCTTACAGATTGTAAAAAATCCACATAACCTCTGTCAAAATTGAAAACTTATTGCAAGGAGAAGATGCTTGTGAGTTTGAAATAGTTCACATGGAAATGTGCCTTGGCCTTGTCTATTGTTTAACAAGGCATGTGAATCTAGTTGTACAAAGCTAACCAGGAGGAAGTAATGACACATTACAGTATATTGCACTGCTTATGCTTGATGTCAGGGGAAAAACAGGCCTACTGTACATGCCAGTTTTACATAACTAAATTCTAGGAAAAACCAGTGTAGTGCTTGTTCATGCTTAATTTTATGTAACAGATCCATTGTCAAATATATTGATAGGTGTGTTCATTTTTATGAATATTGTAACAGATATGCTTAATAGGTATGAAAGCTCTGGGCACCATTGTTAGAGTGTGCAACCCTTTGTAGCTCGTTTGTGCTAGATGTGCACCTAGGCAATGTTTCTTTAATTTAAAAAATTAAAGATAAGAAGAAGTCTATAAAGTGAGAACTGCCCGTGTTTCTGTGTGTGATTCCTCCTGATTCATAACTGTGGAAAGGGGTTCCTTTAACAGATGAATGTCAGGAAGGGGGTGCCTGCACTTCCTTCTTCTTTCCCCACGCCAAGGACGGAAGGGGGTGAACTTCATGGCTAAGTTGTTGGCATTCTTCAGTCTCGGAAGACCATGGTGTCACGCTCTGAATGGTGGCTCTGGAACAGAGTGTCCTCTCCAGTGCGCGAAGCCTGGGTAAAGTAGGTATGGAGGATAGGCTGTTACCCATGCAGCAAATCCCCCCTCTCCACGTTGCTGAAATGGTCCAATGGAAAGGCAAAGGCCAATACGGTTGGTTCCAGCGGCGTCGCAGGAGTTGCCAGAACGTGACTGTGTTCAGCCATGAACTGCCTCAGGGACTCCGGCTCCGGATTTTGCCTCGAGGTTGACTCCTGAAGCCTTTTCCATAACTGGATGTAGCCACAAGGCAGTGGAGGTTTGGGATCAGAGTTTTCCTTCTCTCAGATGAGCTGCCTTCCCAGGCTAAGAGTCCCATCTACCCGGTGGCTGTTTAGTCACCTCTTACGACAAGTACAGCCAAACTGAGGGCCTATTCTTATCCCCAGCCCATCAGGAGTAAAGTGGAGGGTATCTTTCTCAGGCCTAATAGCCTTCTGCGCTTGTGGAATCTGCATTCACGTCCCACCTGGTGTCACTAGGCTAAGAGAGTTTTATGATTGAAACAAAAATTTGTTTGGCAACCTTCAGTCTCGAAAGACTATGGTATAAGCCCACAGCACCTGGTATTCCCAGGCAGTCTCCAATCCAAGTTCTACCCAGGCCTGACCCTGCTTAGCTTCCAAGATCAGACAAGATCAAGCATGCGCAGGAGTTCAAGCCACCAGTATTCTGATTCTCATTCAGTTTGAAATACCTTCAAAGAAGAGAGTGGAACAAGACTGACAGGCCAATTCTAATTAAATTTCCTCGTGGTGATGCAATGGCAGTGGGGTGGGCTATGCTGCACTCCGTGGCAGAATTTTGGCCGCTGGAGATCTCCTCGGGGTAAGGGGACATTTATCCCTTTGTCTTGAGGTAAGCCCTAGTAGCTATAATGGGTCAACTCAGACCTGTGCCAGCTATACTGCTGGCACAAGTCTGTGCTGTTTTGTGTCTGCAGCTCAGGCTGGGGAAGAAGGCTAGAATACATGCTGGCTTACCTGCTCTGGTGGGCATCTCTCCATGTGCCAACACCAGCAGGAAGGCTTTAGCACTGCTGGAAGCTGAGCTGTCAGAAAGTGCCTTACAGTGCTTTAGTAACAGTGTGCCCTGGTGGAGCACATGCTCCACTGGCCCAAGTGGAAAATGAACTTGGGCCAAGTGTTTTCCACTGAAGATAATGTTTTGAAATGTGTTGCCATGGAAGGAGCATTGCTCTCCCCTGTTAAAAATGGGGCATGAGTGCATGCGCCCTCCCTGCAGTATGGACTCCTACTGGATTATTAGCAACTGAAAATAAAATCCAATAGTATAACTTCTTTGCCTTTGCTAATACTGACTGGAATCCAAATGCAGTGGTTTCAAAAGATGGGAACTAATGTAGTTATCAGTCTAGCTAACATGGTCAACTGAAAATAAATCTTGCAGCAGCTTGATAATGAAGAACCTGGGACCAATAAAAAAGAACCAGGACACCACACCAAGAAAGCCAAATGTGCATTCCTAATGCAACAAAGCTGTATATCAGGCAAGAATCTTTATATCTTAGGCCTTTTTAAGTAAAGTAGCCTTGACAAGCATTCATTATGAGGCTGGTGTAAATTATCCACATAGCTAACTGCTGCTGCTGAGAGCGTTTTCTGCTTATACCTGCTAGGAAGTCTCATTTACAACTTGAATTTTAAGGAGTGTAATTTGATTGGCTTCAGTGGGATTATACTGATTTAATCCATGTTCTTTCCTGGCTTGTGGATCGCATAGTAAGAGTAGATGCTATGCAATGAGAAATTACAGGAGACATGAGGCTGCCACCAGAAATCTTGTGAGTTATTTGCTTTGTATAATGCAGGGGTGCCCAAACCCCAGCCCTGGGGCCATTTGTAGCCCTCGAGGACTCCCAATCCAGCCCTCAGGGAGCACCCAGTCTCCAATGAGCCTCTGGCCCTGTGGAGACTTGCTGGAGCCTGTGCTGGCCTGATGCAGCTGCTCTCAGCGTGACAACCAACTGTTCAACCTCTCACGTGAGCTGTGGAACGAGGGCTCCCTCCTCTGCTTACTGTTTCACATCTATGATGCAGCAGCGGCAGCAAAGGAAAGGCTGGCTTTGCTTTGTGCAAGACCTTTTATAGGCCTTGAGCTACTGTGAGACCTTCATTCATTCATATAAGTTCCATCTCTAATATATTCATTTATGTAAATTTATTCAAATTTGAAATGTAAATTAATTCTTTTTTCCCAGCCCCTGATTCAGTGACAGACAGATGATGTGGCCCTCCTGCCAAAAAGTTTGGACACCACTGGTATAATGCATAGCAGTACCCCATATTATGATAGCATAACTTGTCCCTTTCCCTTCCTTACTCCACATCCTTGGCTTCTGCTGGTGGAGATGGGAAAGTCACAATGGCAAGACATCATAATCTAGGATAAGAGCCACAATATGATAAGAAGAGGAGATAAGAACTTGAGATGAGGATGTCATTTTCAGAGTTTTCCATAATATCTAGTCTAGCCCCACCCTGACTGGAATTGATGATGGAAACGGGTACCATATTACTCTGACTTCAGTAATCACAAGAAAAATAAAACTAATTTCTCACTCATGATTTTTTTAAACTTCTCATCCAACTTCATTGTTGGTTCCTCAAGGTGGTACACATTTCTACATCATTCATCATTATCATCATCACTGATAAGGACTCAGAGACTCCATGGACTTGTAATCAATTCATTTTTCTTTGACTTGAACGATATGACATAGTTGGACCCAAGAAAGAATTCAAACAATTCACATCACTGAGATGAAAAGAGATCTGTTGGCTACTCTCAAGCCATCATTCTTAGCAACCACCATTTTACAGGTTGGTGTTTTATGTCTTGTGTTGTAATGGAACCTGGACGTCCCACATGAAAAAGAGGTGTTATGTGGGCATGGTGAAAGTCAACAGAGTTCTGAGGTCAGAACTGAAATCCTCGCTATCTGAGTAATGCACAATTACGTCATTAACTTTACTATCAAAATAGTGTAGATAGTGAATTTTGGCAAAGTTTACATCCCAAGAAATAGGAAACAAGGCTTGCAACAATAAATCTATCAATTTAGTTAAAGTTTTTATCTTTCTGTAAGTAAGGTGATGTATCATTTCTATTCCTATCTTTTACAGGCAGACAGCTTTCATTCTCTTGGACCACTATCTCTAACTGTGATCAACACCCCAGGTTATTATATAATATCATAACAGATTATCTGCAATAAACACAAAGTGGGCCCAGAATGGACCTTTAAAACGAGCTACTTCTCAATGCAAAACCATATATAAAAACCGGAACTATTCAATGGCACAATAAATAAATAAATAAATTACACCCTTATAAATTTGCTAGCATTCAACCCATTAAAACTCACCCAATTATCATCCATCACACTTTTTTTTTTCCTTCAAAACAATCCTGCACTGTGTTGGTAGACATATATTTAATGGTCACATTTTTCTCCCTATACTATACTCCCTATCTTTTCAAATATGGAGATTGGCAATCTACGCCCTGTGAAAATGAGATCATAACCTGCCCTATACCATTGGCTACAATGTTTGTGATAATTTTCTATGGAAAAAGAGAGATCATATGATAATTTTTTTTTCTTGACAGCCTACTGATATAATGAAACAACCACTTAGGCAAACAAAAAGAGAATGAAATAGGACAGAATCCACCCGTGAAGCACTTTTACCATCTAAAGTCAAACTTCTAAATCCTGTTGATTCAAAGCAGACTGAATAGTGTGCATAATTATCTTACTGAAATGAATATGAAGGCTGCTTCTGCCCTTATTTATTTGAAGGTGAGGCCCATTGAGTTCAGTGGGACCTACTTCCTTGTTATGCTTGAACTGCAGCCTAAGAAGTGCTCAGCTTTGCATCATGTCCATGATAAAGTGTTTCATTGAATTTGCAATTGACCACTAGCAAAATATTGTTTATAGTGTTTTCAATATTGACACCTAAGAAGATGCAATTAACAGTTTCCTAGTTAAGAGCAGATAGATCCCACCAGTGATGGGCAGGTAACTTGGCTCATATTTTGGGAAGGGCACCAAGCCGAAGAGAGTGATCTTGCAACAAACCAGATAAGAAGTTAAATGTGTCATTGTCATTCTGCATTTTTTTCAGTCACAAGGAGTCCCAATCAAGACTAGAACTCTGGCGTAGTGGAATGTTTTTTGAATTTTTTCCTCTCAAGTCATGGCTCAAAAGAAATCCCCCCTGCCCCCAGAGATGCAGTTTGCCCCAATAGGCAAATCAATGCTGTTATTGATGCCAATAGCAGGGGCTGTGGCATGTGTGTGTGTGTGGGGGGGGGGAGACATGAATCATCCCTCCACCTATGAGGGATGTACAATCCCTCGTACATTAGGGATTGGGACCTAGTGCTTCTTTAAAAATAAAAAAGATTAATTGACCTAGCTTGAACCTGCATTAGTTTGCTGTGATTACTCAGTGGTAGGGAAAAGGCATTCCACATATGCTCACAGCTATTCAGCATTACTTCATATTTCCAAGGCTATATTGAAATTCAGGTTCTTGGGCTCAGGTAAGTTCTTGGTTCAAAGTAAGTTCTGCTTCCACAGAAGCTGGATGAGAAGGAATGAGCTTCTACCACATGGGCTCACAAGAACCAACATGCACATTATCCCACAACAGCTATGCACTGGCACTTTTAAGGAATTGAAAGAAAAGGCAAAAGCCATGAGGACTTGAAATAAATCAAGGCCAGTTTATTGACCAGGAAAGAGCAGTAAGATCAAATGGAGACCAAGACAGGCAAGCAGAAGCAAACAGATAAAGAAATCACTGTAGGTCTGAGCTTAATTAATACTGAGGGAGAAGAAACAGGAAAGAGGGGCAGAAGAAGGGATTGAAAGCAGAGGGTGAGTCATGCCTGCAACTAACTTCTTGGGAGAACAGATAGATGGAAAAAGTATACCGTATTTTTCGCTCCATAAGACGCACTTTTCCCCCCACTATTTGGTTCAGAATATTTTTTTTCCTGTTTTCCTCCTCTAAAAACTAGGTGCGTCTTATGGTCAGGTACGTCTTATAGAGCGAAAAATACGGTAAATGTTCCTGTGTTAAACAGAAGGGAGAAAAGGTGTTTTAGAAGGAGTTAGTTGACAGCCAGAGAAAAAAGGGGAGGGGGATTAGCTCAATAAATTGGAGTGAAGAGGGGATGCAAAACACCTTTCCTAGATCTGCTGGTTGGAGCGATGATCTTCAAGATGGCTGACTGGTGGAGAGGATATGCATTAATGCTGCAAAAGTGGGAACCCTATTTACACCAAATTTCAAAGTGAAGCAAGAGTACAATTTGTAGTTTCCAGATCAGATCAGTTAAAGGAAATGTACATGTGGGATGGACAGTCCCTTAAATCAGGGGTGTCCATACTTTTTGGCAGGAGGGCCACATCATCTCTCTGACACTGTGTCAGGGGCCAGGAAAAAAAGAATTAATTTACATTTCAAATTTGAATAAATTTACATAAATGAATATATTAGAGATGGAACTTATATGAATGAATGAAGGTCTCACAATATCTCAAGGCCTATAAAAGGCCTTGCACAAAGCAAGGCCAGCTTTTCCTTTGCTGCCGCTGCTGCATCACAGATGTGACACAACAAGCAGTGGAGGGAGCCCTTGTCCCACAGCTCATGTGAGAGGTCGAACAGTTGGCCGTCATGCTGAGAGCAGTTGCATCAGGCAAGCGCGGGCTCCAGCAAGTCTCCACAGGGCCAGAGGCTCATTGGAGACTGGGGCCTCCTTGAGGGCCGGATTGGGAGTCCTCGAGCGCCAGAAGTGGCCCCAGGGCTGGGGTTTGGACACCCCAGCCTTAAATCAATGGGATTCTCTCTCAATGTCAAAGTCTATGTTCAGGAATCTTCCGCTCTCCCAGTTTCCTGAGTGGTTTAACTATTTCTGAGGCAAAAGGGGAAAATAATGGGGAGAAACATCTGGAGTCTGATAGAGGGATTAATCAAAACATGTGACAATGAAGTGGCAATGTGCATCTCAGCTGATGAAGGCACTTTGGGGTCAGACTTTCTTTGTCCAAACAGATTTATTTTTGCTTTTGATGGCAGGATGTCCCAGTGTATGTTTCTGAATCGAGATAAGTTTTAATATTAAGCTGCAGTCACTTTATTTCTCAAAACACCTTCCTCCAAATGGATTTCATGGAGGGGGCAAGGAAGAAGAGAAGGGAAATGAACAAAAAAATCTCTGGAAGTGAATTTTATATCTTTTCATCTATTCATCTTTTCATCTATGTTTTCTATTTTAAATGAATAGCACCATTACTATTGTATCAAATCAAGACATGTCTGCTAGTTTATTTTTTAGAGACAAAGACAAGTTTTACGTGAGCTGCAAGTCATTTCATATTGACTATTTCTGTATGAAAAAACTAATTACAATCTTTATGCACTTGTGTACTGTTCAGGGAAAGATCAAGGAGGATAAATAATTTTCTACGGATGAAAATCCATAGTGCTCCCAAAGCAGCATATAAACAATCCTGCCACTGAAGACAATTTCCATAGCACTAATCTGGGTTTTACTTCCTAATCAAATGCAGGCTCTTAATCATGAAAAGAATACTAGCACAGCATTCAGGGGGAGGGGGGAATTTGCAGAGTCTTCCTAAAGGTAAAAGAACTTTTGCTCCCTTGCTCTGGGAAAAGCCTCTACTTTCTCTATGGGTCTCCTCTATCTTGTGCCAGCTATTTTGAAGATGTAGAAACAAGGGATGTAACAGAGTAGAAAGAGAAAAGGTAAGAGATAAGATCTCTCACCTTCTAGCTGCTCAAGAGTGCCATTAATTCTATACACTTCCTCCCCTATTCTGTCTCCTCTCTGCCCCCCCCCCCGTGCCCAGAAACTCCTCCGTTCCCCCTCTCCCACCTACATTCCACTCACCACCTGCCACTCACACTGCACCAGCAACTGGAATCTCCACTGCTGGTCAGCTGCCCGGCCAACAGTGATTGTACTGATGGCCTGACTGTGCTTGCCGGTGGAAGTGCCATGACTCATTGGTGGCAACCTGTGCCATGGAAAATACCTCCCACTGCAGAGTTGGTGAATTTAAGGTGGTGGGGCTCTACAACAGGTGCTGCTGTTTAGATGTTTAATCAGGCTACTATGTGGTTTGCCTGCTGGCAATATAACTCTGTGTACAGAATTAAGGAACTTCGCTATGTACTCTGATTGAAAATGTCTCTCTAAGGTTTCAAGCTGACATCTTTTCCAGACTTTGCCACCTTCTTCAATGAAACAATGAAGATTTTGGCAGTTAGTAACAGGTAAAATATCATATGCACCAGGAGTCGATTTCCTGTCCCCCTCGGGAACCCAGTCAAAATCATGACAGAGTCCTGGGGTAAAACAAGAGATGTTTCCTTTCTCCCCACCTGAAATCCTCCATGGATTAGGTTTTGACATTTCCCTGATATTGTGTGGAGCAGCATTAATTTGTTATCAATGTACCATTCTTCCATTCTTGATTTCCAAGCCTTACTTAGAATGTTGCCCTTACAAAGGTGGCCAGTTTTCCATTCATCTTTTTGTGTGTAGGTTCCCGATGCACACAAATTAACACACCTGACACAAAGGACTCATGCAATGATCACACGGTTGCATCCAAGTGTCTTGTTTGTGTGGGTCTTTCTATCGGTGCACAGATGTGCTCCGATACATCAGTAGCTCTGTCAGGTTTTTAAAAAAGCCTTGCACAGAAGACAGTGGTGAATTGTGCATGCCTTTTTTCTGAAATTAGTTTTGGAAAGCGTCCAAGTTAAAACAGAAGGCAAGTTGAACGTGGCAGAACAAGAAAAAATGGAATGGGGGATGGCCACTGTCCTGTCCGAATTATTCCGTCCCTTCCAATGTCCACTTTCTGGCTAATTAACACCTACCCTTCTCCAAAAAAGTGTGCAAAGGAACTATAGAGCACCCTTATCTGTTTGAGAGCAATTAATAGGATTTATTACTATACAAACACTCCCTGGCAATTCCTCTTGTTCAGAGGCTTTCCCTTCCCCCAAAACTTCACTTAGCTTCGAGCAAGTCTGAAACAACTAGTGGAGGTCTGCAGCAGCTTCAAAGCACAGTCCAACAGAATCTTCCCAGCCCAGTGGCAATCCAGCAGCGTCCCCACATGTGTCCTTGGATGGGTCCAACACAGATCTGCCAGGCAGAGTCTTGACGTCCCCCTCCGTCTCACTCATGCTCCTTCTGGGGCTGCTTTTATTCCTTATCCAAATGAGGCTCACCTCTTCAATTCCTGCTCTTCAGTGTGAGCCACCTCTTCAGTCCATGCCCATGAAAATCTCTATTGGCCTTAATTTATTATAACTGTGGACAGCAACCTCTATGACTCCAGCCACTAGCCCTGCCCTTCCCAGAATAGTCAACCAGCTGTCAGAACATGGGAATCACTGTCAGCACCACATCATCTGTCCAGTGATCTCCTGATCTTCCATTACAACCACTCCCAAGTAAAATAGTGTCACACCTTGAGCATTTCATAGGTGTCACAGGAAGCTGCCTGACAGTAGTTCAGACCATTGGTCCCTCTGCCCAATATTGCGGTCACGAACTGGCAGCAGCTCTCCAGAGTTTCAGGGAGGAATTTTTTTCTCGGCTTTACCAGGAAACTGAACCTGAGAGCATCTGCATGCAAAGCATGTGCTCTCCCACTGAGCTGCAGCCCACTTTCCATTGGCCAACATGTCCATTTTCGCTTTCTAAAGAGTATCAGATTATTAGGTACTGCATTGACCTCGGGGACAAAAAGAACATGCTTACTTCATGGAATTCAATGCTGGCCTTAATGCACTGAGAGGCATCGGAATTAACCAGGTGTATCTTGACTTCCTGGAAGAAATGAACAGAATCTCTACTGCAGCAATTATGCTATTCAGTGATCCAAGTTGCTTCCGTGTGTTAGTAAAGAAATAAGGCTATGCTATTTCCCAGAAACTATTTCCACAGTTTTGGAATCACCGTTCCATTTAAAAACTGGGGGTATGGAATTAAAATTGACGGTGAACAGTGAATGCATTTCCAATTTGCTACGGACCAATAATGTTTGCCAATAACACAGTGGAACTGGAGAGGAAAATGCAGCACCTGGGTGTTTGAACTGAAAATTAATATCATTTTAAAAGGATTTGCAATGACAGGAGCCCAGAAGGACCTGTTCAAATATAAGGTGAGGAAACTGAAGATGGTGAGAGCTTACCTTAGCCAACAGATTCCTAAAGCTAACACTTCTGGAGGTGGGTGCAGAGGAAGAATGCAGTGTGTTGGCATCCTTCAGTCTCGGAAGACTATGGTGTCATGCTCTGCCAGTTTTCATTATTTCATTGTTACCAGTGAAGACTCAGTGAAGAAACAGAACTTTACAACTCAACTGTGTCTGACTACTGTGATTCATGGTGTGCTGTATTGAGTCTGACACCATTTGATGACAAAGAAAACTTAGCCATGATAAAAGAGCTAGAGAAAAAAAAAGTGCAAACAAAATCTCTTTTTGCCCTTGTGCACCTCATGAAGAAATATAATAGCGTAGAGTGTGATGAATGGGTTACACCCCTTCTATGTATCAATTATAGATCGGCTGACCATGTGGACCACTGGCAAGAAAATCGGTGAACTTCCTGCATCTTAAATTAGATTTTTAGGGATCAAAAACATCCCCTCTACTGGGTTGGCTGAATAATAAAATATTTTGTCCAGAAATTGAAATAGTGAGCTCTAAATAGAACAGAAAGGTATGATGTTGACTCATGTCCATGGAGGAGCAGATAAGAACAAGTTGGATATACTTATACCACTTTTTTCATTAATCTTGCACAAGATTATCTTTTCAGTCCACAATCTGCTGTACTTTATAAATTTTAAATACCAAGACTTTCAGATGATGGTCACCCAATAACTTCTAGACATGTACATTCATTTCAGGAAACAGAAACTGAATATGAAAGAGGCACATTTGAATTGGGGTCCATTCCTTCCAAAACATATGAGTCATTTAACAAATGAGAGCAAATGGGAGTCTATTTCCAGACAACCTATTTGTTGCTGTCCATTGTTGTTTTCAATATTAAAAGAGGTGAAGTGATACTTGAACCAAAGTGGTCTGCAGGAGCTTTCGAGAAAGATGTAGATGCCTCCTAGCAATAGCCATGGTTTCTCCTGTATGTCACGGGATGCAGTGTTACCACGATGTAGTGTGGGTAAGCAAAAGGCCACTGCTATCAAGAAAATGTCTTTTCTTTTTTTAATGAGAGTAGTTCTTTTTTTACTCACACAGCCCTGAAATGATGCGGTGCCTCAGGCCATCTGGCTGCCACCCAGGAAGCATCTACAACTTGGAAGTTCCTGTAGAGTTGTATGGTTCAAATAAGATTTTATCTTTTCTAAAATGACAAATGACAAGAAATGGGCAAGCCAAAGTAAATGAAAACAGCAGCAAAATGAAACGTGTAAGAAAACTGGAAATGAAACAAATGTAAACAAAAAGCATTAAAAATGAACATGAAAACATTTTTTTTTTTTTTTTTGCACACCTCTCTTAGACCCCAATCCTACCACACAGGAGCAGCAGGTGCTAAATGCCCACTGCTGCATCCTGTGTGGGATACAAGAAGGCTGAAGTTCTCCTCAGGGGAAGGGTTCCCTTAACCCTAATAAAGCCAGCCTGCACAATGGGGCTTCTCGAGTCTGTGCCTGCTATTTAGCCCCATGTTGGGCTTCCAAGCACCAGAGGGAGTATAAGAATTGGAGGAGGACACCTCTGCCAGTTATACCCCCACCCAGGCAAGCCTCTGCCAGTTATACCCCCTCCCCCTGTTCTTCCCTCTCTCCATCCTCCCTATGTCCTAGAATGCCTCTCTCATGCCCTCCCTTCATCTTCTCCATCGACCACTCAGCGCTTACCTCCTCACTGCTGGCAGCCAGGACTCCTGCAACAGCGTTGACAGCTCAATGCAAGCCTCCCTGCCAGCACTGCTTACCCATCAGGCTGCTGGTGGTAAGGCAGCATAGGATCAGGCTGCTCGTTTCTCAGATTTAATTCTTAAAAATGCATATGAACATGTGAAAGGAGCAACAAGAGCATCTGGTGAACCCTGCCTCTACACCAATATGCTCCTGCTGACATGTGCTTGAAGCTCCAACTCCCCCCCCCCACAGCCCTCACAAATATAGCATTCATCTACAGCAGCAATTTTCAATCTTTTTCCATCTCATGGCACACTGACAAGGCACTAAAATTGTCAATACCACCAGTATTTTGACAATTGACAAGGTACACCACATTGTTGGTAGGGGGGGCTCACATCCACCAATGGCCCTACTAATAAATGACCCTCCCCCAAACTCCCGTGGCACATCTGTGAACCATTTGTTCACAGCACACTGTGCCATAGCACACTAGTTGAAAATTGCTACAGCAACAAACTGTATTCCTTCCCATAACACCAGGCATTTATTATAGAAATGGACTTGCTGACACACTGTTGCTGCCCCCCCCTTCAGTGTTCTTGGACACATTTTTAGAATGTCCAAGCAAGTCTTCAGACTCTTTCTTTAGCTTAATATATTGTTGAACACAGAGCCTACAAGAAGGGGGTAATTTGTACCCAGGCCCAGGGTCAAAAAGGGGGTCCAGGAGCCAATGGAGGGGGCCCAGAAATTTCCTGGGATCTTATATTTTCCTGTCTACTCACACTTGTTGCCTGCATCGAATGCTGAGGACACTACCACAAGCGTGTGGCTACAGCTACTGGCAAGCCATATATGTTGGACCGAGGAATGCATACACGACACTCCTTAACACAGTGTCAAATCTGGGAGGAAACTGACCTGCTACAGTAGCTCCTTGGCTTGTGGATCTGCTTGCCATGAAGGAGTACATAGGAGCTCAGGGGCACAGCTGCAAGACTACAGCTGCTGCAGAAGCAAGTTTTGGTCTGCACTGGACACTTCCCATTCTAATAATAATAATAATACAGGTATTTATATGCCACCTTTCTTGGTCCTCAGATTTCTCCTCAGACTTTATTCAAGGCGGTTTACAAAGGCAGGCTGTTCTAAATCCCCATAGGGATTTTTACAATTGAAGAAAGGTTCTATCTTTCAAGAGCCACAACATTTCAGATGGATCTTTCTGATCTGGTATCACATTCTGGCCTCCAGTTTCCTCCCATGCAAGCTGACAAGCAGCTCCTTCATCTCTCACATGGAGGGCAGCCAAGATGCTTCTTTGCTCACACCAAAGAGCAGGTGGAATAACTCAGCTCAGCTTGTCAGCTGCTTCAAGGTCTCACCATTCATGGTGCGGTGGCCTCGAACTGGCGACCTGCGGAGGCAAACAGAGGCTCTACCCTCTAGACCAGACCTCCTGCCCCGTCCTGATTCTAGTGTGAGCCTAAATACGATGATGCTAATTTTCTGCATGATTTTCTATATTTTAAAGATTTTAGAGAGACTTAGGAGTATGTTTGGTTTTCCGTATTACTGTATCTAGTTGCCGATGCCACATGGTTGGGTAGATCAGGTCTCCAAAGACTTTTCCAGCTGTCTCCACTCTCCCTCCATCCTGTTTCACTCCTCCCTGCCCCCATTCTGCTCAGCTGTCACTACCCTCCCCCCTCTTTCACCCTTCAAAGGGTGAAGTCTTTTCACGCTTTGCAAAGGGGCTCAAAAGAAACTTTGTACCCCCTGATAAAAATCCTCTCAGAGACCATGTCGAACAAGAACAGTCCAGTTTGGGGGGGGGGAGAATTGAAAAAATCTTGTGAAATTATTATTCATTGCAGAACCCTTCTGGTTATAACACAAGGAAGGAAAAAATCCCGAAGTAATGAACGTGAGCATTCTTCTGGGACTTACTTCTGAACAAACATGCACAAGATCAGGCAGCATATGTGGAGATTTGAATGTGTTTGCGTGAGAAAGCACTTCAGCTCTGTTTATAGTGAAGATGAGCTACCGTTGTCTGTGTTATTCAAAAGCTTCCCTGCTGTCTGACCAGCCAAAACCGATGAGCTAAAAGACGTCACCCCTTTTGCGGCATCATGGTGTTTGATTGTGGCTTTTATAAAGGATGTTTTATAAACCGCTTCCATCATCTCATGGAAGGTTGCCTAGGCTGCAACTGACACAAAAAAATAGGGCAAAGAAATGCAATTTTCAATGACCTGTATTTTGAATGGTGATACAAACGTTTGTTACTTGCTTTTAATTGCATCGCAAGTATGACGTTTATGCTAACAAAATTTCTGCTTGCAAAGGGAAGATAACATTTATTCATTGACAGTGTGTGTAGACACGTTTAATGGAACTTAGCCCCAGGAAAGTGTTCATAGGATTGCAGCCTGATGGCCTAATCCTATCCAATTTTCCAGTACCGGTGCAACCATGCAAATGAGGCATGCGCTGCCTCCTGTGGTGGGAAGGCAGTCACAGAGGGCTCCTCAAGGTAAGGGAACATTTGTTCCCTTACCTTGGGGCTGCATTGCAGCTGCACCAATGCTAGAAAGTTGGATAGGATTGGGCCCTTATTCATTTATTTAAAAAATCTGCACAGAGCAAAAAATGAAGATCAAACCTTTGGAGAAGTATCACATCCTTGGTTGCTCTGATCTTAGCTATGAGTTCCAATGTGTTTGCATTGCTTGAAGGCTGACTGAACTGGCTGAACTGGAGAGGGCATGGGACAGTGATTACCTTTGCGAACAGTCCACTGACTTGCTATGCAATTGGAACAGCAGCGTAGCTACAGGGGGCACAGCACTAAGTTTTGCAGGGCGCCTCAATGTGCCATGTAAGCGGGCCCCCCCACCTTCCATCAGAGCTATTCCTAGCAGTGAGAACAAAGCAGAGGAGGAAAAGTAGAGGAGCAGAGGAGGGGCAGCTTGCACAGCACGTTGAGGCACCCTGCCAAACTTAGTGCTGTGTCCCCCATAGCTATGCTACTGAATTTGAACCCTTGTCTTTTGCTACCCAGTGCAGACTGAAAGGAACTTCTAAAATTATCCATCATCAGCACCAAAACAGATCCTTTCAGCCTGTATAATTGCATGTGCTTAGAATTCAATGGCTCTGAGGCTGTAGTGCAGTGGTATTCAAACTGGGGCATCACGATGCCCCAGCCTGAGGGTCACGGCCCCTTTCCCCTTAAGGGGTGGGGGCAACCAGGAGGTAGGGAGGAGGCAGCGGTGTGATCCCCAGGATCGTGCCGCTCAGGGAGGCTGCAGGGGCTTCCTGAGGTGGAGCGCAGTTGCCCCACTCTCACTTTCCCTGACCCGAGGAGCCCTGCAGGCGCTCGCGCCCGGCTCCCCGCAGCCAGGGATGGCTGCTGCAGTGAATGGAGGATGCACCCCAGTCCCTGCAGCCCGGTCAAAATGGGAAGTGGGGCGATTGTGCACCGCTTCTGGTTTAGAGGAGCAGGGCATGATCGCTACGCTGTCACCTTCCCTGACCAGGGGAGCCCTGCTGAAGGTTGTGCAGGGCTCCCTGCAACCCCGGGGGGCTTCAGGAGGCTTGGGCAAGTGCACCAAGCCCCTGCAGCCCCCCTGAGCGGCATGATCCTCCCCTGAGCGGCTGCCTCCCCCCCCCCGCAAAGACTTACAGCAGGATTCAAACTCCCTGCGGGTTTGAAAACCGCAGCTGTAGTGCCTTGCTACATTTGAACCTCCACCTCTGCCTGGACTCCAGCTCCTGTACAGGCTCCTGACTGCCTGTATTGCTCCCGGATGGGTTAACTTGAATTCTAGATCTGTTCTCAGTATGTCTGTGCACGGCCCTGTAGTTTTCAAAGTGAAACCTCTGGTGACAGCTGCTTCAAGAGAAGCACAAATTGAGAAGAGGGAAGAGAAAGCAATAAAATTGGACTGGTGGAACGAAATGCAAATAAGAACAAGATTACGAGAAGACCAAAAAATAGGTTTTTATGAAGAAGACATAAGTTTTGATAAAATATTTTTGACTGATGAGGGGAAGTGTAAAAAATATGTATAATTTTCTCCTTGAGATAAGAATGGAGAATGAAACAGTTAAAGATGCAATGGTGCGTTGGGCAAAAAATTTCGGATATACTATATCGATGGATGACTGGAACCAAATTTGGAATACAAATATTAAGATAACTAAAGCAGTGTCATTTAAACAGAATTTATATAAAATGTTTTATAGATGGTATCTAACTCCAGAGAAATTAGCAAAAATGTATTCTGGGTTATCAAATAACTGTTGGAAATGTAAAGAGGTTGAAGGAACTTTTCATCATATGTGGTGGACATGTGGAAAAGCAAAGAAATACTGGAAAATGATACATAAATTGTTGCAAGAGATCTTGCAGTGTGTATTACCATTCAAACCAGAAATATTCCACCTAAATGTGACATCAGAAATTAAAGACCAACATAAGAAATACCTTATTGTACATATTGCTACAGCGGCAAGAATATTGTTTGCGCAAAAATGGAAATCTACAGATGTACCAATTAGAGAAAATTTAATAGACAAAATTTATGAAATAGCAGAAATGGAAGTTTTAACAGAAAGAATGAAAGAAAGAGATTTAGATAGAGTAAGAAAATACTGGAAGCCTTTTTATGACTGGATAGATAATTTCAGTTAAACAATACTGAGTGTTTCGGTAAATTCAAATTTTTTAACTGATAAATATGATAGCCTTTGTACTGATGATTATTATGTGTGTTTTTTTTTAATTGAACGATGCATGTTGTAATCTAGAGCCAATACCCTCATGTGTAACCTGTGTTGTACCTGTCCTAAGTATAACCCATTTTCCTTACCTGTATCTGTAATAAATAAATAAAATATTTTTAAAAAATTGAGAAGAGGGAAAGATGAGATTCTGACTTTGTCCAATGGGTGTGTTCACTATCCCCCTCAGCCTTCACATCAATGGGTAGCAATAAACATGTCCCTGTCTTATAGTGCAATCCTATACCTCTCAATTTCAAAAGTAAATTCCATTAAGTTCAATGTTAATTAATTGCTTATGTGCACAGGTTTGCAGCCTCAGGCCCTGTAAAATTGCAAGCCTTTGCTCCTAGACTGGGTTAAAAAAAAAAGAGTTGTCAACAATAAAATTAAAAGATCCTTATAAATACAGTTTAACTGTATAACTTGCAATAATAAAAGTTGCCAGGATCATCCATTTGTTGCTATTTCTGCCCTGCGATGGCAATTAAGTGCAAAAATTATTAAATTTCAGTGTATACCTACAAAACCGCCAGGGGATACTTGGAAATAGACGCTATGTCTATATGCTGTGCATTTCCAGCAATAACCTTGCCTGAGGTAATGGTCTATTTTTGAGTACCTGTAACAGAGTCTATTTGGGGCTTGAAATACAGTGGACAAATCAGGTGAGGATGAGTCAGTCTTATTTCAAACATAAGTTTGAAATGCAAAGGCAATTTCAGTTTCAGTTCCTTAATTTCTTCCATACACAAAGTCTTGTTGCTGTTTTAGTTTTCTTCAATCTTGGTTTAATTTGAATTTTTATTGTTTGGTGAATTTTATTGTTGTGAACCACAACATTGCTCAATAGAATGGGCATAGTCGATCATTACCATAGAAACACAGAATATGTGCCTAAGGGCTCAATCCTAACCCACTTTCCAGTACCGACATAAGGGCAATGCAACTTCGAGGTAAGGGAACAAACATTGCCATACCTTGAGGAGGCCTCCATGACTGCACCCCAACTGCAGGATACAGCACATGCCCCACTGGCACAGCTATGCCAGTGCTGGAAACTTGGTTAGGATTGCACCCTAAAATAAATTAATAAATTCAAAGTTTATGCTCATGAAATTTAACAAGATTTCATTTGGCTTAAGATGACAGGGTTATAAAACTTAGGCCCAGAATGAATGTGCAAAAATCCACGTGGAAATCAGCATTTCCCATGGTTGTAGTGCATGTTCTGAAGCAAAATCCACATGGTTCCCCCCCCCCATAAAATAAATGCCTTTTCCACTTCTTAATACGTGGGTTTGGAATCAACCACTTGAGTTTTGAACGTATGGTTGGATTTTGGAAACTCATATGGCTGTCTGGGGAGACCACCTCTGTTGCCTCATGGATGGGCTGGCCCTGGAATGTCTGTGCATCCCATTTTTGCACATTCTTTCTAGGGTGGGAGAAAGCCCAACTACAGTATAAGGACAAGCATGCAGAGCTTCCTCCAAATCTGATGGCAGTGAAATGGCCATGGAGCTTTGGGTCATTGCTAAAAGTTAAAATCCAGATTGTTTTAAATATAAGTAAAACCTATATTTTATCATCACTGGCTTACCCCTCCCTCAGGCAACTAGATAATTTGTTAACTCTAGCTTTTTGTTTGCCTCAGTTGGGTCCTTCCATTGATCATTCTATTTTCTTTCCCCACAGACAGAGCAGCTTGTTACCCTTTGGATACTTTTTGTCGTAACGGTTGGTGGAAACTCTGTTGTTTTGTTCTCCACCTGGAAGATGAGGAGAAAATCCAGAATGACATTTTTTGTCACTCAACTAGCCATAACAGGTAAAAGAGTTATCTGAAGGGATATGGGCCAGCTCATTTCTTGTCAACTCTCAGAAAAAAATGTAATGGTTAATGAAGAATTCTGCTCATGTTTAAAGTTGTGAAGTCATCAATTAAACTAAGGCCCAAATCCTAACCAACTTTCCTGCACTGACATAGCTATGCCAATGGTGCATGTGCTGCATCTTGCAGTTGGGGAACAGCCACGGAGACCTCCTCAAGGTAAGGGAATATTTGTTCCCTTACCTCGGAGCTGCACTGCTCTTGCCCCGGTGCTGGAAAGTTGGTTAGGATTGCATCCTAATTCAATTTTGACTGATGGCATGCGGTGAACTGTGGCCAGTGTTAGAGACTGCAGTGATTGAATGATGATCAGAATGATGGGGGGTCCCATGCTTTTGCTGGTGGTGCCACTTCTGGTGGCAGTGGAAACAGGAGCAACATTGTAAAGGCATGTGCTACTGAATAGTCAGTATGATCCAGCAGGGGGGTACTTGATGTGCTCTAAGACACATGTGATGGGGGAAATGTAATGCATGTGCAGGTACCATGAATAGTGAATGGGTCATGACACAACTCAATGGAATTACATGAATCAAGGAGGAGGGCAAGGGTAAAGTGCAACAAAATGTAGCTTCTGTTTTTTTTTTATTATTTAGTTGTACACCTCCCTGAGCATAGGAAAGCAGTATAGAAATCTTTTAATTAATAAATAAATTGTAGGCATACTAGTTACAATAACTGGTGAAGCGGAATGAAAAGATACAACGTTAATGGTTTCTAGATAGGATGAAAGAGAATGACAGCCCAATCCTAACTAAATCCGCATGTGGCAATGCAGCAGCATAGGCTATGCTGCATCCCACAGGAGATTTTTGGCTGTTGGAGGTCTCCTCAAGGTAAGGGAACATTTATCTCCTTGCCCCAGAGTAAGCCTTAGCAGCTGCTATGCGCCAACTCAGTCATGCGTCAGTGATATCACTGGTGCAAGTTCATGTTTGATCTGTGCAGGCAGATTGAGCCAGGCAAGGGGATTAGAATTTGGCGTGCACTGCCACTGCTGAACAGGAATGCAGGAATACACTTTCTGTTGGCGCACTGGTTCCCTGCACTGCTGCAAAGCACTTGACAGTGCTTTTGCAGCAGTCTGTGCCACAGGTTTCACCAGTGTAGGTCTCAGATAGAATTGGGCCATGAGAAGGGGGAAAGAAACCAGGGAGCTTGTGCAATGGCACAAACAGTTGTGCAATGGCACAAACAGAGGAGGGAAGAAAGCAGGGAGAGCAGGACATTAGCAGATAGACCAAGAAGGTCTAGGCTCCAAAACTTCCATGACAGAGGAAGAGGAATAGAAACAGCATGGTGTCAATTTGACTGTACATGAGACACAGAAGAAGTAGGGCTTGTGGTAAGGGATGCCAAGGGCTATCCATATCTGATAGGATGAAGCTTGCAGGGATCACAGGGCTAGTTGCCAAGACACACCAACCTTCTGGTTTAAAGGTGAGGGGAAAGAGTTTGTAAGGCAAGCTCAGATGAACTAAGTGGTATCCTTAGCTAGTTCCAGGAAGGAAAACAAGGAAGGGAGCTGAGATTGCTTCCCCAAGAGAAGGTTTCCTTGAGAAGTGGTTCAACAGGTGCTTTGAAGGTGGTTTGCAGTAGCCTTAGGGAAGGTGGGACAGGGAAGAAGGGAGAAAGGCTGTAAGAGGGAGAGAGGTTTGATACCTATTCTGGGTGCCAGCTGGCATAGCAGTTCCTGGGTAGCAGGGGGAATGGGGGTTATTGATGCAGTACCAGTGGGTATCTGAGCAGTCCAAGAGTGATGGCAGAAACTATTCTATGATTTGATTCTACAGTTCTATGATCTCCCAAGCACTGATAGAGGACTAGGGAGGGTAGGTTGCGCTGTGTCTGGGTCATCATTCTCTGGGATCTTCAAACATCCACAGACCTCAGGCAGCTGACCATCTTTGCCACTTGCTTGTGCATTGTAGACAAGCATGCTCATTGTAGACGCCAACTTCCTAATTCTGTACAGACTAAGCCAGTAGTTTGGGCAGTGGTGTGCATCACATGTGCAACTACCCTTTGCAAATGTTCCGGTACAAACACCGCTTTTGCTCTGGAGGTGTTGCAAAGTGATGTGGAATTTGATCTGTTACAGTTCATTCTCACATTCAGATCAGATGCTGCAGCCATAATGAGAGGGACATGTATATCTCCTGATGATATGAGTGGTGCAGGCCTCCAACAGTGCAAACAAGATTCTGATTTCCTAAAGCTTTAGAACAGTGCTTCCCAAAGGGAGTAGGGAGCATCGTAAATGTGTGCAGGGGAGGGGCTATGGCAAAAAGACAACTCCCAGGATTGCGCTGCATCGGGGGGTGGGGTTTAAAAACTTACCTGAAGCAGTCCTGGCCTCTGGGGGGGTGCGTTGAGCCCTGAAGACACCTCTGTAGGGTTCCCCAAACCTCCAAAACAGTAAAAAAAAGTGATCAAAAACCAATTGAAACCCAGAACTGATTTTTGATTGCTTTTTTTTTTTTTTTACTGTTTTGGAGGTTTGGGAAGTCCTGCAGAAGTGCCTGCAGGGCTCCCTGAACCCCCCGGAGGCTGGCACTCCCTCAGGTAAGTTGAAACCCACCGACCCACCCCTGGCAGCAGCTGGATCCTGGGGATCATGTTGCTGCCTTCCCCCTGCCCTTTAAAGGGTCAGGGATAAGTGTTTCCTTGGTTGGTGGGTCATGATCCACCAGTTTGGGAACTAATATTATAGAAAGACGGACGTTTTTGTAATAGGCATTTTTTAAAATACTGGCAGTTCTTCACTGGTACCAATAATTTCAAATGAATCGTTCTTTGCCCAAGACTATGATTATTATTCTGCCAGAGTGATCGCTGATATGCCTCAGCAGCACTTTCATTACAATGTTTATGTCTGTGGAATGATAAGGCAATATTGTTATCAATTCCCTTTATTACTGGCCGTGATTGTCCCTGTCCCTTGATCAAAGCTGAGCCACTCTGCAAATGGAAATAAAAATTCAGAGTCAATCCCTCCTTCAGAAAATTCACTTTTTAAGATTCAGCTGCAGCAGGCCATCGAAAAAGTCAAGAAACAGGTGATAAAGTAATATAAGACCAGTCTGGTTAGACATCATAAAAATATGATCATCTCGGTTTCTGTCAATTTATTCCAGTCTTTTGTATGATTTAAGTCAGTGCTACTCAAACTGGGGCATCGCGACACCCCAGCCTGAGGGCCCTGGTCTCTGCCCCCTTAAGGGGTGGGGGCAGGCTAGAGGCGGGGGGAAGGCAGCAACGCGATCACGCTGCTCAGGGGGCTGCAGGGGCTTGGGTGCACTTACCCAAGCCTCCTGCAGCCTCCCCGGGGTGCGGAGAGCCCGGCGCGACTTCTGGCAGGGATCCCCGTAGCAGGGAAAGTGGATGTGGAGCCAGAAGTTGCGCCAGGCTCCCCACACCCTGGGGAGGCTGCAGGAGGCTTGGGTAAGTGCACCCAAGCCCCTGCAGCCCCCTGAGCGACGTGATTGCACCGCTGCCTTCCCCCCGCCTCTAGCCTGCCCCTGCCCCTTAAGGGGGCAGA
Organism: Tiliqua scincoides; assembly: GCF_035046505.1. Classification (NCBI taxonomy): domain Eukaryota; kingdom Metazoa; phylum Chordata; class Lepidosauria; order Squamata; family Scincidae; genus Tiliqua; species Tiliqua scincoides. The sequence goes on along the minus strand of NW_027101381.1, from coordinate 41,589 downwards.
GACCAGGGACCTCAGGATCCACTTTCCCTGCTGCGGAGAGCCCTGCCAGAAGCACCCCCAAAAGAACACCCCCCTAAAGAACACCCCCCCAAAAGAATCAGTGAGATTTTCAGCCCTCCCTGTGCCCAGTTTAAAGTTCTTCTATTTCAAGCATATCAAGATAGACCCACCTGGCTTTACAAGTGCAAATAGAAAATAGAAAATAAATAATTATAAATAATTATAATAAATAAATTATAATTATAATAAATATAAATAATTATAATAAATAATTATAAATAATTAAATTAAAATAAAAGAAATAATTAAATAAGCGGGAGCCAGTCCTGTTCCACCAGGTGAATTTTCTCTGTAGCCTCCCTGCAATAACACCCCCCCCCAAAAAGAATCAGTGAGATTTTCAGCCCTCCCCGATGCCCAGTTTAAAGTTCTTCTATTTCAAGCATATCAAGATAAAGACCCACATGGCTTTACAAGTACAAATAGAAAATAGAAAACATTCCCCTTACACATGCATAAAGGCTAATTTCCCTTCGGGAACACCAGTTGAAGCCTCTTCTTTGTCCTTTTTAGTGGGGGGGGGGAGTCTGCCTTCTGGAGCATTTGTTGCGCTCAATTCTGGTGTCCATTCTGGTGTCCTCACATTCCTCTTTGCCTGGCCTGATCACAAGCCAGTATTATTTGCAAGTAAACCCGACCATGTGGCTTAGTTTCGCTTTCCATAGGGCCCAATACATTCGCAGCTGGGAGGGAGGGACCTCCTTCTCAGGTGTTTGGTGGGGGCTGCAGTCATCGGGTCAGGACCATTCTGACATTGTTGGATTCCTCTCAGCCTGCCCTTTCTGATGGACTAAGGCAAGTCTGCCTACTCATGAGTAAATGCGGCCGTGTGACTTAGTTTAGCTTTCCATAGGGCTCAATACATTCATAGCTGGGAGGGAGAGACTTCTTTCTTGAGTGTTTTTTAGGGGCTGCTTTCATTGGATAGGGACCATTCTGGTGTTGTTAGATTCCTCTCACACTGCCCTTTCTGATGGACTAAGGCAAGTTCGCCTACTCATGAGTAAACATGCAATATGGCTTGGTTTCACTTTCCATGCATTTTTTGGTTTCCGGTTTTTGGCCATAACATTTGAAGGAAAGGAGCTATTTCACTCTGGTTTTTTGCATTGCATTCCACTGGAAATTCCACACCCAATGGTATATGGCATGATAGAGGTGCTCCTAAAACTGCGATTTTAGCATGTCATCCCCACAGTGCGCATCACCCCCCTTGTGTGTCACCCGGTGCGGCCCGCACCCCTGCACCCCCCTAATGGCACTACTAAGCCTGAACCAACGCTGCCCCAGCGCCGGCTCTGCATCCACAGCGCCTGTAGTGGGTGTCACAAACATGCCATAAAGCGCATTTCAGGCACCCAAAGCATTGCTGACGAGGAAACCTGCACTGCCCCATCGACACTGCTGTTGGACTCCCAGGCACTGGCAGAGCCAAGGTAAGTGCCAAGTGGTGAGGTCATGGGAGGGCAGGGAGAGGGTGGAATGGGGGTGGGACAGACCTGGGAAGGGGGATCGGCAGAGACCTCCTCTGCCAAATCATATCCCCCCCTCCTGGGCTTGGAAGCCAGCTAGGCACAGGGCTTCTCAAGTCTGTGCCTAGCTGGTGCAGCTCTGAGAAGCTTCATTGAGCAGGCTGCAGTTTTAATCAGGGTCAGGGGATGAATGCCCCTTTATTCTGAGGAGATGTCCAGCCTGCTCAAATCAGCATGGGATACAGCTGTTTGGTGCCAGCGCTCCTGTGCTGGATAGGATTGGGTCCTGAATCTATTGCATTGGGAACTGCCTTTGTGGCAGAGGAAGGTGGAAAAAACTTCGGAAAGTTCAGTTCATCTGTGTTCTCATAACTATCTGCCTTTTCTTTTGGCCTGAAAGGGAATTCTCTGGGTAGAGGAACTGAATGCAGCGTTTGAGCATCTAAAGTGGTACATTTCAGAATTCTCTCATTTTAGTCTCATTCCATGTGAAGAATGGCAGGAAAAAAAACAAAGGCTAGTTCCGAAAATTGTAGTATCACAGGGAAATGCTGTGCATTCACAGCTGAGTTGCCTTCGTTTGATTTTTTTAAAATAAAATTTTAATATTAAAGACAATAAGATTTGGCTAAAAACAATCCAAAGGAATTCAGAACAGTTTAATTTATGCTTTGTTTTATATTACCATCTTTTGAATCTCTTTAAACTTTACTTATTCCTATTATTAATGATGCTCACTGTTCACTATCTGGCATCTCAGCTCTGACATTTTCTTCAAACTTGGTCCTATTAATTTCCATAGATTTTACACACACACACACACACACACAAATAAATACAGTCGGAGTCACACTCAGGGCGCAATCCAAACCTGCGCTAGAGCAGGTAAGTCAGGAGGCTTGTGCTGCATCCAACACAGGTTCATTGGCTGCAGAGGCTCAGCCAGGGGCAAGGGGAAGCTCTTCCCCTTGCCACTGGGTAAGGGCTGCTCGCCCCAATGGGTCTCCTTGGACCTGCGCCACCTCTGGAGGTGGCGCAAGTTCAAAGAGAGCGGAGCGGCTTCAAGCCGCTCCGTACTCCCCGGGGACGGGGGTTGGGATCCGGCATAACTGCCGGGTCCCAGCCCGCCCCCGGCCCCCTGCACGCCCACCCCTGGGGCCGCCCAGCACCTGCCCTCCCCCTGCCCAGAAACGCCCCCTCCCTCCTCCTGCACACACCCCCATGCTTACCTTCGCCACTTGTCAGCACGGGTGCGCTGGCGCAAGCAGCGATGAGGAAGCCATCACAGAGGTGTCTGCTGGCCTCCGTGTGTCAGTGCATCTAGATGCATCTAGTGCATCTAGATGCAGCTTCCTCCCACAGAGGCACAAACGTGCTTTACGGCACGTTTGCGACCCTCCCGGGGCACCTATGCCGGCATAAGTGCCAGTTAGGATTGTGCCCTCAGTTGCTTAAATTCAACTCAGTAGCACTTTCCTGTACTTTACCAGAGCAGTCTTTACAAATAACTCCATCTTTCAACTTTTTAGTAAGCAAACATTAGCTAAAATGGGCAAAAATATTTGAAAGATTGGCTGACATCTATTCTACAAAGAACAAAGGAAGCTTTTACAATGATTTGGTCATTTTTTTCACAACTAAGGAAAAACTGTCATTTAAAAATAAGCTTTAATGAAAGCACTGTGCTTACGTGGATGTAATTGATTTGAAACGGTAATCTTTGCTACAAACTGGCCAATTTGAATAATCTCCCATCAGAAATGTCTAACAGCCGCTTCTGATTATTGATTCAGTCAAGGTATTATATGGAATTTTAATCACTTAGGTTTGTGACATATCAGAGCAAGGCAGGTCCCCAAGTTAGACTCCGAATGACAGACAGAATGACAGAAAGCAAACATCAGCTTTGGTTTCATCAGTCAATTGTTGGGATTGACTTTCATTCACTGCATATGCCTCTTGGCTTCTGCTCAGGCAGAAAAGGTCTATGAATAGTATTCTGCTGATTCAACTGCTTGCATGCTGGCTGAGAAAAGGCAGTTTTTTCACCAATGGGATCAAAAATATTGGATATTGGATGACAACCTGCCATAGAAAACACAACTAACTAGTGAACCACACTCTTGTTAAAACCATTCAAGAACAAAACAAGCTTTGCTTCCATGATATTATTCTGCTAGTTTGTCAACAAGCTGCTGCAAGAACGAAGAATCTGTTCATCCAGCAAGTTCTCTCTACCTCCAGAACAGCTGTTGCAGGAACACAGGGATATGAATCAGACCACCTGCATTTTTGTAATTTCAACCCACACTAGTATAATACTGTTTATGGATCAGAGCAACATGAGTGGAACCCTTGCAGCCAGGAGAAAACATATGTGATTGGCTCCACCCTTATGGTTTTAACTTCCAGTAATTAACACAGCCATATGGAACAAAAGCACAGAAAAGCAGTTTCCATATACCACTGTGATATTATCATAGCACATTGACAGCACATTGATAGAACATTGCAAGACCCAAGGCCTCCAGTCTGCTCCATTGTCAGGCTCTGTGGAGGATTTTGTAGCATCTATCAGCAGTCGGCAAGGGAAAGAGAAGGGGATGCTTGGATTCTGTTTAGTCATTCCATTCCTTCACCAACCTGAGATTAGCATTATGAAGAAAGCCATTCTTGTCTTGGTACAGGTGTTCAGGATTAGGGGAGCTTTTTTTGTTTGCTGTCCTGAAATGGTGTCGAGTCCAAGAGATGTTGCAGCATTTTGAAGTACTATCAAAGCCAGCGTGATTTGTTTCATGTGCAAACTGGGAGAGGAAAAAAATGGATATTGTACCAAAAACTACTCAGTGGATAACCAGGGCTGTCCCGTACACAGCCCACGAAGCCCCCCACACTGCAAATTTAATATGAGTGTGGGAGGCAGGAAAAAAGATGCTGAACTGAGTATAAGAAATACTTTCCCTTGGCTGAAAGCTAATAGGCAAAGCCTGAGGAGAGGTTCCTACTCTCGAGTTGCGACAACTCTTTGGACATGCAAATGCAAGAACATGCATGGGCAGGAGGTCTGGTCTAGAGGGTAGAGCCTCCATTGCCTGAAGATTAACATCCACAAGGTCGCCAGTTCGAGGCCACCGGCACCGTGCGACCTTGAAGCAGCTGGCAAGCTGCAGCTGAGCTGTTCCATCTGCTCGGAGCGTGGGAGGATGGAGGCCAGAATGTTAAACCAGATCGGAGTGTAACACCTTGAATGTAGTGGTTCTTGAAAGAAAGAACCTTCTTTCAATTTGTAAAAATCCCTGCGTGGATTTAATAAGCCTGCCTATGTAAACCGCCTTGAATAAAGTCTTGAATAAAGACCAAGAAAGGCGGTATATAAATACTGTATATTATTTATTATTATTATTTATTCTTTATTATCTGTCTTTATTAAAAACATTTCTACAATCACTCTTCAGTGATTCCCAGAGTGGGATACAAGAATGCAGCCTTCTGCACCATCCTCAGTCTCTGGCTAGGGAACATACAGTGCAGTCCTATGCAGGTTTACTCTGAAGTCTCATAACATTCAGTAGGGCTGACTCTCAGGTAAGTGTGTATAGGATTGCAGCCATCATGTATGACTTGATGCACATGACTAGCTGTGTGCTTCCATTTACTGAACATGTGCTAGAGAAATAAGCAACTAGCTTGCTAGTAGAACATCACTCATCAATATCTTCTTAATTCAGTCATTCATTTCATTCTAGATTTTGCCGATTAGATTGTTTATATTGATTCGATTGCAGATCCCTGTGGGGGATCTGGTATCTAGTAGTTGTATTTCTCATCTATCAGAAGGATTAGGCTTCAGTCTTTGAGAAACATCTGCCTGAACAAGGATATTTGTCTATTTCATAGATTTATTTAGCCTCTAGCAATGCCACTAAATACCTGAGTGAGTTGCCGCCTTCACACAAGCTTTCAGAACAGTGAACATTGTTGCATTTCCAGTAAAGTTTAATCATTTGATTACTTAAGTGATTTTGCTGTTGGTTATGGTTATGCCAAGAGGATCAGAAAACTGATCATTGCACCATTACCAATGATTTAACTCCACATGAGTGATTGTGAAACTATTGAGAGAGTAAGTCCATTTCTCAGGGTGGAACTAAGGATTTCAAGAATCAAGAAGTGGCTGTCAAAGTGGAACCTTGTGTTGAGTAGCTTTCCCCCTCTATAACAATGACAACATATTCAATTACTTGACTTTATTACACTGGGCATTTTCCTACCGAAAGCAGAAATGATGTGGAGTATGGACATGGAAACACACAGTGTAATGACATCATGATATGGGGTAAGTTGTACTTGGCATCACAGGAGGTGAAGGGAAATTCATCAGGGCTGCAGTTGTCCACAATTTGCCAGTGGTTCCTTGTAGAGTTTGATTCCAGACTAAGGCTGCAATCCAAACCAACTTTCTAGCACTGACATAATGCAACTCTGAGATATGGGAACAAACCTTGCCTTACCTGGAGGAGGCCTCCATGACTGCTCCCCAACTGCAGGATGCAGCACATGCTCCACTGGCACTGCTATACTAGTGCTGAAAAGTTGGTTAGGATTGCGCCCTAAATTATTAACTGCCCCACTATGATATGTTGGGAGATGGGAAGAAGGATAATGCCATATTTGTATTGTTAAAATCAGGAAGGCTGATTGCTGGGGGCTTTGGGACAAAGCCAGGAGGGGACCTCTTATTATCCTGCCTCAAGTCATCTAGTCTTGCTACCAGTATTGAAGATTCAGGAGACTCCCTAGCCAGTTGAGTCCCTCGTTGGCATGGGCTTTTGGCCACTGCCTGACCTGGGTGATTCTTGGCTACCACAGCTAGTGACCTGCAGCACAATCTGCAGCACATGTCTACTCAGAAGTAAGTTTCATTGACTTCAATAGGGCTTACTCCCAGGAAAGTGTGAATAGGATTGCAGCCCTAGTTCTTTACTGCTCTGAACCGTTTGTTAGCTAGAGGCTGATTGTACCAGCAAACTTTCCTGTCTATCTAGTCAACACATAATGCAGTTAAAAATCACCCAGACATATTTATTTATTTATTTATTTTATAAGTTTCATATCCCACCTTTCTCGAAGTATTGACGATTTAATACATAAAAGTGAAAGGAGATCATGCAATCAAGTATCATCAACAAAAAAGCAAGGAGAAAGATGAAACACATAAACAATAAGAAGTGTCAGGAATGAGTACTTTGTAGAGTCAACTTATGTGACATCATACCATTGTAGTATGAATCATATAACGCAACATATGCCCCTTTAATAGTGAGCATGCACTAAAGTTAAGCATGTGGATTTCAACTGGGAAATTATGAACATGCTTAACAGCCCAATCCTGAGCTGCCCAGAGCTCCCAAGTCCAGCGGCTCCATGGTGGCCCCTGCCAAATCCTGCGCCTCCCACGCTAATGCGGGAGGCTCCTCGGGAGAAAGGGGCATTCATAAGGGAAGCAGCCCCGCAATGGGGCTACTCACTTTAGCTAAAGTAAAGGCACTTTTGTAGGGTGAGCAGCCCTGCTCGAGTGCCTTGGATCCTGCAGAGCTCGGCTCCGCGGATTCGCCTGTCCCCCGACACTCCTCCCACGGCCATGCTCCCCCCTCCCCGGAATGCCTCCCCCACGCCCCCTGCCACGCCCCCACCTCCTGTTCCGCAGCCCAGTGGTCTGGGAGACCACAGAGCTGCAGAACTTGGGCGACCACCACACGATAGCCCAGTGCCGGCCGGAGCTGGGCTAGCTCCAGCGGGAGCCTGGTGGTAAGCCCTGCAAACGTGCCTTACAGCACGTTTGCAACTGAGGTCCGTGGCGCGGAGCCACAGCGCAGACCTCAAGATCAGGCTCTGACTCTCTTCAGTTGAAACTAATGCTGTCTAAAAATGTTTTAATCAGCCTGAATTGTGCCTATACCATATATATATATATATCTCATAATTTTGCAATTAAAAATGGATGGCAAATCTGTAAAAAATGCTTTGAAGTAAATCCTATTAATTTCAATATAGTTGTAAATATATATTATCATGATTGTCTTGCTACTGATTACAATGTTCATTTCCCTTGATAACATGCCTTTCCCTTGATTTCAGCTGTAAAAATTTTTTTATCACCATCATTTGAATGAATTGCATGACCTTGGGACAATCTACCCAAACACTGTTCTGTTTGCGAGGTATCACTTTTCTGGCCATTGTTGTTTTAATGGAGTATTCTTCTTCTATTACATTTGCTGTCATTTGCACAGTTTAGTTAATTTCTTTAGAAAGCACAGGTTAGCGTATCTCTTTTACTTTTTCGACCTTCATTGGAGTGGGAAAGTTCTGGCTGATGCACTCTGAAACCTGAACTTTGTACCTCAAAATGTTTTAAATGAAACCTCTGTGTCGTTGTACAACAGAAATGAATTCCTCAGTAGTTTAGAATCAACAAAGTACTTCAAGTGGTGAGGAATTAAACTGAAGCCTTATGTTATCATGTTTAGAGTAAACAAGATGGCAAGGCAGAAAATTAGAGAAATCCAATGACCTGGAAAATTGCTGAATGACAGGCATGCAAGTTGGTTTTCTTTGCAGTAACACTGAATATTTTTGACTGAGAATGTTTGGCCAATTTATGGTCTGGTTTAAATTGCAGTGTGATAATGCCACCAGTTTTTTAATTGGTTAAACTGGAAAGGGAAGAATAGGATTGTAGTTAGAGAAACAGACTATGAGACCAGTCAGAATAACATTAACAATAGAAGGTAAAACCTGCTTTCTTTGTGAAAGAATGAAGACTCTGAGATAAGACACTTGATATTTGTATAGGTATGTACCTATAAACAAGCTTCTGCTCTGCCAACTAATTTTGAAATAGTAAAAACATCTTACAAAAATGTGAAACTCAGCAGACCTAGATTTTTTCCATCCAGAATTTGCAGCTCTGTTGGAATGTGTCCAACATGTTTAAAGAATCAGTGAGACCTCTGGACTCATGACAACCCTTGGCAGATTTCAGGAAGTCGCCTCCCCCAGCCCTGAGTGGTGCTACAAATTAGTGGCTGAATTTCCAGCTAGAGTGGAATTTGGCAGCATTGCTAATTTGGAATGAACTGAGACAACAAAGCAAATTAACCATGCTTTTCAGTCATGATTTTGGCCTACTTGAAATTCCTGGCTTAAGTTTAAAGGAATTTAATAGGAACTCAACAAACTTTGTGCTTTGGAATAATGCCATGAATTGTTCTATATATATGCTAGCTAGATGCTTCTGTACATACGTTTTAAGACAGCAGTGAGCAGGGTGACCAGATCCAAAGTGACTGTACCTTTAAACATTGTATAGAAGAGGGAATTTTGGCAGGTGCAGCTTTTTAAACCCTTCCATGGTGAGATGCACCTGCCAGAGAAATTCCCTTTTCTATATAGTGGTTAAAGGTATGGGCATTGCGTCCTCTGCTGTATGTGGTCACTCTGGCAGTGAGCATAAACACAATTGGCACACCCATATATAGAAGCGGTTACTAGTAGTCATCATGCATGTGGTGGAAAAGGGGCACTTTTGCGCATCCTGTACAGAGGGCAAAACAGGTGCAATGTATCCTGGTTAGTGACAGCTCTTCTGCCTCTTCATTGTCCCAACTGGTTGCTCAGATGGCTGAGTATTTAGGGGGCTTGGTAGATCTCTACTGCCACAACAAAGGCAGAGAAAAGTCAGACAGAGAGGGCTGAGGATCTGACTATAAATGAGGTTATGGGGGCTTTTTAAAAGCATCTCTTGAAACATTGCAATGTAATCAATAGCATGAGGGAAATGGGTTGTACCACCTAATATTCTGGAAATCATTTTTACTTTTCAAGTTTGTGAACTGTCGGTTTGTGTATCCGTGTAATAGTATCTTTCTAGTCAAAAGAAAGCAGGGCTGTCTCCAAGACAGGGTTTGGCAAAGTGAGCACAGAGCTGAATAGCCTGGTAGAAAACAAAATAAAATCCCTAAAGGCAAGTTGCTGTATATTATCAGTGACAGGACCATTAGGCCAGATTGCACCTACTACAGAATGTAATACACTAGGTAGCCATTGAAGTAGAACTACTTAGTATTTGTATGACACTTCGTGAGTGTGCAGAACACTCACATGAATTATGTGAATGTCATTCTTGCAACAACCCTATAAGGTAGGTAGGCATATGTTCCCATATGTAAACGAGGAGCTGAGGCTGAACAGAAATGGGTAGTCAAGATCATCAAGTGAATTCATGGCAGAGGTGAGATTTAACAGAAATCTCAGTTCATAACTCATTCTCTTTACACCCTTCCTTTATTAGTGAATGCTCAGTTTCTTAGCTTACTCCCTCTCCACAAACAAAAACAAGCAAAGATGTAAAATAAATTTCCCTGAATCAAGTATATTTATGTCACTTAGAGGCTAGTAATCAATTCCCTTGATCCAGTAATTATGCAACAAATTCTGTCTTTGTATGTTCACATTAACATTTGTTAATATTTATGCATTCAATTTGAATTTCACATTGGCAAACTCACTGTAGTCACTGGATCACCACCTCATCACAGGAGATTTAATTTAAAGTTTCTGTCATGAGTAATTTTCACTTTCAGTGTGTACTGAGGTAACTGGCTGCTGTGGGAGATTTTCAAAATTAATATGTGCTTATTAGGGAAAATGTTTAAGGTGGCTCCTGACTGTACCTGTCAACTAAGGAACAGAAGAAAACTGCTAATTAGGATATTTTAATCCTGTTTTATAATTTCATGAGGTAATAATGTTGTGACTTTGGCTTTCCTCAGGTTATGATCTTTGTGTGTGTGTGTAGAAAACCTGTCAGAGTTACCTTGCAGTTAAAAGCTTCATAAATAGCGCAATGGGGCTCAAAGTACTTGTTACACAGTGTTTTGAGAGTCTTTCCTCTGAAGTTTTGCTAAAAATTCACAGTAGCCTCCTTGGCAGGCTAGAAGCTAGAAGGCAGGAAGGATACACACAGAGAGGGGGTTTAAATCATTCATTTCCAGTCCTTTTTCTGCTCAAAAACCTCTCCCCATGCTATTTTTTCACCCACTGGGGAAACGGTGCCCATAGCAGCAGTGGCTGTTGCTGCTTCTTCTTCATAATAATAATAATTTTAAAAATAGTAAATTTATTTGCATAGTATCTTCAGTATGCATGGCACTTACAATAGAAGAAAACACAGGTCTCTGCCCTGAGAGACTCACAATCTAGAACTGTTATAAGGAAGACAACAGAGGAAGGGTGGAGAATGGCACCAGGGAAAATGGGGGAAGCGCATGGATATGCACTTAGGGTTAGTTACAGTAAGGTAAAGGGACTAGCAGGTAGCACTAAGTCTTCATAAGGCAAGTTTTGAGGAGGGGTCTGAAGAATCACATTTGTTCCTTCAACAGATGAAAAGAAAGCTTGGGAAGGGCAATTTGTACTGCACAAAACCCAGTGAGAAAAGAATTAAGCATCTTTTACCCACCTGTCCTCCTTCCACTCAAGTGCAGCCTATCAAGGGCTACTTTTGCTTTAAAAACCTAGGAGAACATGGAGGAAAGAATCATCAAATTCCCCATACTGTGTAGTTTTCACTAAAACTGCAGGTGTAAGGCCCACATTTGCATTCTTCACTGGAGGTGAATCAGGATGTGGAAACAGAGTCAATGGGTAAAGCAGGGCAGGCCTTATCAGTTAGGCTGTGTGAAGTAGCCCATTTCAGACAGCAGATTTGGTGCTACCATTAAAGGGCAGTGGATTATCAATTATTTAATTTATTTCTATTTGGGGAAGGGGAACGCCATTAGGATGTTTGTCTCGGGTACCAAAATGTTTGGGGTATCTCTTTGGAGAAGGCTTTTCCTCCCCCAAAATGATGACAGCTGGTGTAGTGTCATGGCTGAGCTATGAATCAGAACTGGCTTGACTCTCAACACTTATGAACTCACAAGGTGGCCTCGGATGAGTTACTGCCTCTCAGTCTCCATTAGAACATGGAGATGATATTATCCCATGTTGAGAGCCAGGGTGATGTAGTGGTTTGAGGGTTGGACCCAGACTGGAAAGACCCAGGTTCACATCCGCTGCTTAGCCATAAAGCTTCCTAGGTGACCTTGGGTCAGTCACTATCTCACAGCCTCACAGGGTTGCTGTGGAGACAAAAGGAACAATGTATACCACCCTGAATTCCTTGAAGGAACAGTAGTATAAAAATATGAAAAATAAAATAAATACTAAAAATAATAATGCCTGCATCAAAAAATGAGAAGTATTATTAAAATCTGTTTATGGTAGCATGGGCAAGTGTATCAGGATAGGAACAGGATAGTTTTTTCAACCGTTGGGACTCTCTTCTGACAAACTTCTGAAGACACAAAGTCATTACTCATGTCTGCACACATCCACAAAACACATTGTGTAAATGCAGTAAGCATGTTCTTTATGATGCAGCAAGAATCACTGCATCAAAAATAGGGACGGTACAGAATCTGCATGCTGCAGACAACTGCAGACAACAGAATCAGTTACTGCGGTTGTATAATAACAGAGGCTATGCCAATAGTTCTGTGCATGATCTGAAGAGGTAACCATGTTTGTTCTGCATGGTGGCCATTTTGACATAAGCACATCTGTGTAGTGTTGGCAAGAGGGTGACCAGGTACAGTGGAGGACCCAGTGCCTATATCCTTATCCATTGTATAGAAGAGGGAATTTTGGCAGGTGCAGCTTTACATGTAAGGATTTAAAAAGCTGCACCTGCCATAATTCCCTCTTCTATACAGTGGTTAAAAGTATAGGCACTGGGTCTTCCATTTTATCTGGTCACCCTGCATGGCAATGACAGTCTATAATCCACAGAAAGTGATGTTAGAATGGGTGGTGCTTACGTATGATAGCTGCCAATCTGTCTTCAGAATGAAAGAAATTTAGGAAGGAAGGTAATGCACTTCTTCTTGTAGTTACATGTCCTCATACCCTTTCGGTGTAAGAAGTAACTTACCAACATGAAAAACACAAAATAAAAACATAAAAGGAAATTGTTTATTCATTTATTTATTTCCTGCCTTTTCCGTATCAAAGCAAATGCCTAAGGGCGCTATCCTAATCCCTGGGTTATGCCATAAGGCAGGTTTGTGCTGACATTATAGTCTAGGAGGCCAGCACAACTCCTTGGCCCGGCAGGGTAAGTTTGCATTGGCAAAGCTTGGCTAACGCAGGGATCAGGGGCATGTGTCTGCCTGTTCCAGCGCAAGTTAGGATTCAGCTGCCTGACAGCTTACGAAGCTCAATAATAAAATGTACAATGTATAATAACAATAAGTAAGAAAACTAAAGTCAATTAAAACAGAGCAATAAAGTGAGGCCAAAAAGAAACACATCAAAGCGTCTTTAGGAGGGGTAACAATTTGGTCCAGAAGGAAGTAGTTGAGCCACTGCAGTGTTACAGAGGTGCAGAGCACAAACACCCCAACCCAATGCCAGATGAAACAGGTTTGTTTTGAGCCTTCACCAAAAGGCCATGAGGGAGGGAAGCAGTTCTTAATTCCCCCAAAGAGAATTCCATAACTGTGGTGCCACTGCCATGAAAGCCTGCCTCCAAGCCACTGTCCATCTAACTTGAGACAGAGGTGGAACTTGAAGAAGAGTCCCCTCAGATGGCCTAAGAGAGTGGGCTGGAATGTATGGGAAAAGGCCATTTCTTTGATAGCCTGGATCCAAACCATAAAGGGCCATAAGGACCAAATCCTATTCAACATTTCAGCTCTGATGCAGTCATGTCAGTGGGGCAGGCACTGCATCCTGCAGTTGAGGGTACTCAGTTGAGGGTACATTTGTTCCCTCTCCTCAGGGCTACATTGTATCTGCATCAGCTCTGGATAGGATTGGGCCCTCAAGGTCCATACCAGCACCTTGAATTGAGACTGGAAACCAGTGAGCAACCATTGTAGCTGCTGAAGCAGTGGTATTGCAGAGTCAAACTGACTAGCCTGCATAACCACCTGGGCCGCCATATTCTGCATTAAGTGCAACTTCCAAACTCTCTTTGAAGTTAGCCCCACATAGAGCGTGTTACAGTAGTCCAGTCTTGAAGTCATAGATAGCCCAATCCTATTCATGTCTACTCAGAAGTAAGTCACATTATAGTCAATAGGGCTAACTCCCAGTAAAGTGTGAATAGGATTGGGCTGTGAGTCATGAACCACTGTAGTCAGGTCTGATTGGCTCAAGTATAGTCACAGTTGGCCCACTAGTCAAAGCTGAGCAAACGTACTTCTAGCCACTGACATTTTGTTGAATCATGCTGGCGTTTTATTGGTGATTAATAGCAGATTTTCAGGCAAAGATTTTCAGGTTTGTGCTATTACTTTGCAAAATCCTCGTTCTGTGGTCATAAGGAATTCAGGCACGGTTCAAAAATTCTTGATTGTGTGAAGGGCATCTCTGGGACAGGTGAACTAGCCTCACCCTTCCTCATCTCACCCCCACCAATGAAGCACATGCTAGCAGAGACTAATGCTGAATGTGGGAAAGTGGGAGGTGGAAGAGACTAGCATACATCTTTGGCAAGGCAGGACTTTCCATGGGAAAAATGAACTCTATAAGTCTGCTTCTCTTCCTTTGCTCTTAAGAATCTCCATAATGTCTTCTACTTTGTGCTATAGCAAGACTGGTCAAGAAATAGGCCTGGTGTCAGCTCTGAGACCACCACAAGTGGGTAATAAGAAGCAATATTAATTTTGTTGTCCCACAGTTGCAAAGTGAATACCTGCCCATTATTCTGGACAATAATTATTAAAATACGTATGGAGTTTTTTCATTGTAAGATGCAGTTGCGTGCCTACCATAGACCTGTCTGGGGCAAATGCCCCAGGCGCCGGCTGCTGAGACCCTGCGGAAGCCTCTCTGAGGCTCCTGACGGGGGGCAGAAACTGTGCTTCCAGTTTGCTGGAAGCACAGTTTATAGCGCCAGGGAACTTCACAGAGGTTTCCCCAGCGTAGGAGGAGATTGCACAAGGCTCCGTAAGCCTCTGGTAAGTAGGGGGGTGGATTTCCGCCCGAGGGGAGTGGCGATAGTCCGCGGGGGGTGCCGTTGCTGAGCTTTGCTCCTTGCATGGGACTGTGGAGGTCCGTGGCTGGTAAGAGGGAAGTGTGCCTCCAATTTTAATCCAGAAAAAAAAAACTCTTGGGTGCAAGTATCAAAAAATAACTGGGGAAAAATGCATCTGGTGTCAGAATCAGGTTGCTGGGGGCAATGGAACCATGCCTCATGGGTTGCCATGGTGCCCTCCACTATCACTATGAGCCCAACCCAAATGGATGAACCCTCTGGTAGACTTGAGCCCCCCCCCCCACACACACACAGATTCAGTTGGGGGGAAACTGTTCACTCATTCAGAGAAAGCATACAAAGCATTTCCCTCACTCTAAATAGGCTTCCTGATGGTGCCATGGAAACAATTCATGGTGAGGGCAATACTTCCTGCCCTCACTTTGATTGGGCATAGTCAGGGATGTGCAGGAGCCAACACAGTGAGTCTAGAGTCAAGTCTCCACCCCCCTCCCCGCAACTTGACTTGTGCACGAGTCATAATATGTGCCTGTGGCGACTTACCTCCCAAAATTCCTGAGTCATTTTGACTTGAGTCAGAGTCTTTTGTAAAGCAAGCTGTGGCACAGGTCAGGCACGACTCCATGGAAAAATCAAATACCATTTCATTTATGCAAACAAAAGTCGGCTGTTATTATTCGAGTAAGTGTAACAGTGCAGTGACTGCAGAAAAACGATGGATCCATACAAACCCAGTGATAAAACACCCTCCCCTTCACATCATGACTCCCAAAGGAGTTTCAGCCAGGTAAGCCAGGGCACAGACCAAAGGCAAGGCGGGCCAGGTAGCAACAGAGCCTACTGGAGCCATGAGGTTGGAAAGGAATCACTTAGGAACCAACTCCTGGTTTGCCTGCCTCCTCCTCCAGCCAATCCTAAGGCAAGAACCCCTTCCCCCATCCCCTTGGCTCCTCCTTCTGCCCTCCCTCATCCAGAAAAAAATTAGACCACCCATCTTTTGTCTACTCAATCGTCCCGTTTTCATAGATAAACAAGAGAAACCACTCTCACCTCCCCTCCCACCTCCTGCTTGATGCAGCTACCCAAAACAAAAACATCAACCCTTCCCTGCCTCCTGGCTGGAACTACCCTGCTGCTCCCCGGCTCTCAGATGCCCCCACAAAGTGGTTCATGCTGTGAAAAAAGTAAGCAAGTACACCCAGACTCACAAACTTGAGTTTTTCAGATTCATGACTCATTTAGAGCCAGTGGACCCAATTCTCAAGTCATACCTGAGTCCTTGACATGCATGACTCAAATGTACGAGTCACCCAAAACTCACGTGTTTTCACGACTCTGATTCAAGTCCCAAAATTCAAGTTCCCATCCCTGGGGACAGTGATGTTATCATGCAGCCGAATGTGATTGGCTGAAACCACCCTTATCAAGAAGAAAAATATTGCACGAAAGCTGCAACTCAGGGAAAGAAACATCTGCGAACAGATGGTGAACAGCCCACAACATAGGGCGCAATCCTAACCCCTTATGTCAGTACTTTCCAGCACTGACATAAGGGCAATGCAGCTCTAAGGTAAGGGAACAAACATTCCCTTACTTTGAGGAGGACTCTGTGAGTGACACCCAACTGCAGGATGCAGCACACGTCCCATTGGCACCACTATGCCAGTGCTGGAAAGCACTGAAATAAGGGGTTAGGATTGCGCCCATAGTTGTACCAAGGAGAATTTAATCATGAAACAACTCCCCTAAATCCCCCCTTTCTGCCTCCCAAATTTGCATGGCAACCCTGTGGTTCCATGTAGTCATACATGTTATGCAGAACAGATCTGTGATCTAGCCCTGCTTATTGAAATTACTTGATTTTTTTCAATAAGCTTCTAGACATCAAGCAGACTACATATGTGCCGTCAGTGAACATATTTTGAAGCATTGAGAAAGGGCATGTGATGAACTACTGTCTGCTGTTTCAGTGTCAGTTATTGAAAACAATCCCTTTGAAAGAAACCAGTTGCCTTGTTCAAGAATGTAATTCCCACCACTACCATCAAGGAAAGAAGACATGTGAAAGAAGTAATGATGTTCCTCTCCTGAACCTACCTTCACTAACGACTTCAGAAACCGGTTTTGAGTGTCCTAAATATCAAGCCTCCCTTATATAAACTGAGATGGGAAAAAATGCATGCCAGTGGCACTTAATTCGAAAAGGTTATAGGGCAGATTCATTGACTGTTATTCTCTTGCACAAAAATGCTTTTAATGTTTCATTATGGCAGCTACAGCCCATCTCAGCAGCATTATGTTCCTGAAGGTGTGGCTCCTATTTAATTGCAGTTGTAAATATCATCCTTCTTTATGTGGTTCCTTGTTTTTGTTCTTTGAAACCAGGAATATCTCGTTAACTAATTGGTTCAGCAGACATTCAGAATTCTGCGGAAAAATAAGCTCTGGTAAACTAAAATTTGACAGCAGTATGCCAATTTAGTCCAACGTACACTAAATTCTATGGGCCTAATCTAGCTGTAGTAGCAGGCAAACACACACACACACACACACACACACACACACACACACACACACACACACACACACACACACAAAATTATGAAGTATGACCCCAGAAAAGGATCTCACCTCCATTCTTATTAAAAGATAACATTCAGCCATGTCAGTAGTAGTCAGGTGTGCACTGCCAGAAGACTGTCCCCAGATACACATGCATGGAAGGTACTGTAGTTTACAGATGGGTCATCTTGCTGGATTGGATGGAATATTAAATCCTATGCATGGCTACTCTGAAGTAAGTTCTATTATAGTAAATGGGGCTTACTCCCAGACAAGTAAGGCTAGGATGGAAAGTTCAATCTCGTTGAAAAATGACTCCTTTCCATTGTGGTTACTCTAGAACAGCATTTCTCAAAATGTGCTCCTAGGAGTGCTGGGGCTACCTGAGATCTCTTCATGTGCTCCACAAGCACACTATAAGTGGCTGTGCCATCTACTTGGTGCTGCACCACGCCACACATGTGCCAGAGCTCTGGGGCTTCCTGAGGCTCTTCCTGAGCTCTGGGGCTTCCTGGGGCTCTTCTCTGTGCCAGTAGGGCTCTCCAAGACTTTATTTAAGAGTGTAAATTTTTAGATTTTGAGCCCTTTTGGGACAGGGAGCCATTTGCTATTTGATTTTTTTCTGTAAACTGCTTTGTGAATTTTTGGTGAAAAGCAGTATATAAATACTGTTAATACTTGTATTGGCAACCTTCAGTCTCGAAAGACTATGGTATCGCGCTCTGAAAGGTGGTTCTGGCACAGCGTCTAGTGTGGCTGAAAAGGCCAATCCGGGAGTGACAATCCCTTCCACACCGGGAGCAAGTGCAGTCTGTCCCTGGTCTGTCTCCCTGGCTATGGGCCTTCCTTCTTTGCCTCTTAGCCTCAGACTGTTGGCAAAGTGTCTCTTCAAACTGGGAAAGGCCATGCTGCACAGCCTGCCTCCAAGCGGGCCGCTCAGAGGCCAGGGTTTCCCACTTGTTGAGGTCCATCCCTAAGGCCTTCAGATCCCTCTTGCAGATGTCCTTGTATCGCAGCTGTGGTCTACCTGTAGGGCGCTTTCCTTGCAC
Organism: Tiliqua scincoides; assembly: GCF_035046505.1. Lineage (NCBI taxonomy): Eukaryota > Metazoa > Chordata > Lepidosauria > Squamata > Scincidae > Tiliqua > Tiliqua scincoides. The sequence continues at coordinate 23,338 of NW_027101381.1, read as the reverse complement.
GAGTTCTCCATAGAGGAGATCCTTTGGGATCCGGCCATCATCCATTCTCACGACATGACCGAGCCAACGCAGGCGTCTCTGTTTCAGCAGTGAATACATGCTAGGGATTCCAGCACGTTCCAGGACTGTGTTGTTTGGAACTTTGTCCTGCCAGGTGATACCGAGGATGCGTCGGAGGCAGCGCATGTGGAAAGCGCTCAGTTTCCTCTCTTGTTGTGAGCGAAGAGTCCATGACTCGCTGCATGACTGTTAATAATAATAATAATAATAATAATAATAATAATAATAATAATAATAATAATAATAATAATAATAATAAGGTTCCGGAGATTTAAAAACAATGTTTAAGAACTACTGCTCCAGAGTAAAATAACTCCGGATTTCCCTTGGAGCTATAATTACTTCACACTTTTACATTCTTGAGGTAAAACTCAACCTGAGAGAAATTGATATGAAGAAAACTGAGTGTCAAAAAAGCATTTCTTGCTTTGAGACAATTCACCATAGAATAATTAATTACATGCTTTAAGCACATGAAAGACAGTGTAGGACTGAGGAGACTCATTGGCAGCTAGGTGGCTTATTGAAGGGTAAGTAAAGAAGATTTTTACTCTCCTCTCTCAGGCCATCTGGTTGGCCCCCACCCACCATAGCTTGCAGCATGTGCTCCTTTGGCACCCCTGCATTGCGTAGGCTGGCGGGGAACAGGATTGGGATACCTGAGTAATTTGTGCTTGCTTCGGCAGCACATATACTAAAATTGGAACGATACAGAGAAGATTAGCATGGCCCCTGCGCAAGGATGACACGCAAATTTGTGAAGTGTACCATATTGAATTGAGTAATTTAAGCAGAGCAGCCCAATCCTATCCAGGACTAGGTTGCCAACTGGAGTGGGCTGTGATAGCTGAAGACACATTTGCTGTTGCAGAATGGCTGCTGACAGCCTGTGGAGTCACTGGTGGTTCTGGCCACCATGCCATCAGGGTGGAAGGAACAAATGTCATCCCCCTCACCTGGAAGTACAGTATTCACATCATCACATCACCATGATTACTTCCTGAACTGCGCCAAGAATGACTGTAAGCTTGCAGTCATCCTTGTCGCAGTTTTGCGCTACTCTGGACCACCCTTCCTTATTCCCCCCTTTTTTAAAAGGGGAAGAAGGAGGGGGGTTCGGAGTGGCGCAGAAAGGCTATGAAAGTGGCTGTGCAATCGCAGCTATTTCTGGAGCCTTTCAAGCCACCCAACAATCCTTTCTCCTCTGCTTTAAAAAAATAGTAGAGGAGGGCGGGCAGCTTGAAAAGGCTCCAAGAGTGGCTCACGATTGCCCAGCCTCTTCTGTTTTAAAAAAATAGCAGAGGAGGAACAGCTTCCAGAGTGTCGTAGAAAGGCTCCGAAGGTGGCTGTGAGGTGGTTCCAAGAGAGGGTGGTGGCACTGACAATGGTGCTCCGAAGGTGTCTGCGAGGTGCCTCCAAGGGAGGGTGGTGGCACTGACAATGGTGGGGCGCAACTGGGTGGGGGGAACAATTTTGCCACCCCTCCCATGTGGCACCCTGGAGCTTTTGGAATACCACTGTGTGAAGTGCTCCGCTGCTTGCAGCGGTGCTCTCCAGTTATCACTGGTTCCCATCGCACCAACCGGAGCAGGTGAGGCAGGGTGTGGGTGGGCAGAGAGGGTTGAAGCCAGCTGGGGAGGGGGAAGAATAGGGTGGGGATGCTGTGGAAGGGGGTGGACAGGTCTGAAAAACACTTAGAGGTGGTGGTAGTGGACACTGAAAACACTGAAAGTCAATGGTGTCATTTGAATGTATCATAAAAAGTGAATGAATAAAGGATGGCAGTTCAAGGGAAAGCACTCACCATCTTGGTTATCTTAGAAGCTCTGTGCTAAGTTAGAATGGCAGTGCCATTGAGTTGTCAGGCCTCTTGTTGATTTGGGGTTGCAGACAAAAGACCACCATGCTACTCTCCAGAGCCAGCTCTCTCCTAGCAGCTCAAACAACACACTTCAGTCACCATGCTGTTTTCCTCCAAGTTTCTATTTTTACAATTATTATAAAAGGCTAAGAATCAAATGCCACAGATAGAAGATAAAAGAAGAGACATTATAAAAAGATAAGAGGAGATAAAAGAAATATGCACGCTACATTTAGCAGTGAGTAGTTTTCTCTTTTATCTTTCTGCAAAGACCAAATGAGGGGAAAAACCTAATAAAATATGGTATTTTTTATCAGTGAATGATCGTGTCTCTTTTTTGATTCCACAGTAAATGAATTAAATAACAGGAGCAGAGCTGTGTGTGTTTTTCTTTTCCCCTTTTGGGCATGCATCAACGTAGTTATTCTGCAGCAGAATATATTCAAAGAGGGATGTTGCATATTGTATTGAAAAGTCAACTTCTATTTAAAGCAGTGTCGTGAATATGTACATGTTAGGCCTTGGTTAGCATGTAGAGCCTGAACCAAACTAAGTCAGTAACGGAGAAGTTGCTAGCAGTTCCTAGCCGCAAAAATGTGAGTAGACAAACACAAAGATTGTTGTCTCTCCTCTTCTGGCCAGAAAGGACAGACAACAAGAATTACAACCCATTGGAATGTAGCACCTTTGCAGACAGAACAGCGCCTTATCAAGCTGATGAAATGCAGCTGTGGATCTCCAGTTGGGAGGGGTAAGAACTAAGAGGGCTAGCAACCAGGTCCACTTCGAGAAGGTTCTGTCCTCAAAAGTTTCTGATTGGACAGTCTAAATAAGTATGAAGTCACCTCAGTACTATTAGCATAAGAAGTATAATAATGAGGCCCAAAGGGTGGGTCCGGTTCCTTCTTGGACAGAGGTTTTGGGTGCAACATCCTGCACATGGTGAGCTCCATTGTCCAACATGGGCATCTGGCCTCACAGGTAGCCTGGAGCTAAAAGATCTACAAGAAGCTGACCTAGGTGAGAGATATGGATTAATAGAGAGAGCCAGCTAGCTTTCTTATTTTATTGCTGAATGTTTCTTAGATGTTTATGCCTCTATCATTTGCTGCCTTGCGTAACTTATGTAACCTTATGTATTTAATAAACTAAAATCTCTTTTACTAAGTTGTTTCATTGTCTGTTGGGGACAAAAGTTCAGAATCCTGCCTAGCCGTTCAGCAAGCTACCAAGTGCTCATTGAGGTCTAGTAACTTGAGGACTGAAGCTTTAATTGGAGAAGAAGCTCAGTGCCTGCAAGAGACAGAATTAAGCCTAGAGGGTCTCAGTGTCCCTGGACTGAGACACTGGCACATACAGGGTGGTGGCAGTACTACTGAACAGGGGGCCATGAGGGCTTTAGGGTTTGAGAACCAAGAACTCTGAGCATCCCAAAGCCTGCCAAAGTTGGCAACAAACAGGGGTCTCCAAACCCCGGCCTGGAGGCCAGATGCGGCCCGCAGCAAGCCTCTATCTGGCCCGCCACCAGCCTCTTGTCCCCTGAAAGCCTCTGGCCCACTCGACGGAACATGACCAGAGCTGTGCTCTGATTGCATATGGAGGGTGTTCTGAGGGTTGGAGAGGCTGAGTGAATGAGCCCACTCATTCATTTATTCCTTCATCTAAGTTCCATATCTAATTTATTTATTTAAATTTTATATTAAAAAATTTTTCCGGCACTCAGTACTGCACCAGATATTTCATGTGGCCCTCTGGCCAAAAAGTTTGGAGACCTCTGATTTAAAGGATACATAATATTTTGTTAAACACACTGCCTTGTATAATAGCCAGAATGAAGAATCTAGGCAAAGATTCTGGAAATTCACAACCACAAAAGTTTTTCTTCAAATCTACTTTTTCTTCCACAAAGTCTGTGCCCCATCATCCAGTAGTCCTCACTTCTGGCTGAAATGAGGCATAGGTATGTATAATTGCATTTGCACTAAGCATGTCAATTAAGTTCCAAATATGACATTTTGCAAGTTGCAACACTAGCCTTCAGTGCAAAGGTGAGCAGGATGGCCCTGAAGACCTTCCCTGGCTCAGATTATAATTATTTCCAGCAATCCATCAATTTATATAGCAGGTTGCCATAGTGGAAAGGTGCAAGATCCCTCAAGGAGACAGGGTGTGGTATCAACCGTGGCCCCTTGCTCTGACAGTTCTGGGAAGCATGGGGTTAACACCAGGGCCTCAGAATGTAGTGCGTATGTGCACAGCTGCAGCCACTTGAAGGCAACAGGGCCCTTAGGGATAAAAGCAGCACCTGGAAGAGTTGGTGGGTGTAGGAGGTTGGAGAGACTAGAAGGAAAGGGCTTGGAGGAAATTGGACTTACTAATGAAAGAACAGGCTAACTGACTGATGGATGGACTGAATACAATGGGAGACTGCTGGAACAGAGACTGTTGGAGATGCTGGAGACTAGTATGTGGCTGCCACACCTAAGACTTGTTGAGAACCAAGGTGTTACTGTGGTGGCTGGAGAAGAGCTGGTGTGAGAGAGAAGAAAGCAGGACCTCTTTAGGTTGAACAGGTGAGCCATGCTGGTGGGGCCCAGTAGTGCTGTGGCGCAGAACTAGGGCCATTGTTGGGGAAAGAAGGGGGATTAGCTTAAAGTGGGCATAAGTTCTATAGGCAAAACTTGGAATGGGAATTTGGCAAAACAGTTGCTGCTGTGGAAGAGAAGGAATTCACTTTCTCTTCCTTTCCTTAGCATATGTAGGAATTAATAATGCCCTCTGGAAAAATGGCATGTTCCAGGGCTTCTTGTGACTGCAACATGCCAAAGCACAGTGAGTACCTGAGAGGGGAAAGAGAAAGAAATATCTTTGCTGCAAAGGAGTACAGAAAGGACAACTGGAGATGCTTGTAATGGAAATGTGCAAGACCCCTTGAGGAGATAGGGTGTGGTGTCAACAGTGGCCTCTTGCTCTGGGAAGCATGGGGTTAAAACCAGGGTGTTAATTGCAGTGAGTGTGCTGCACAGCTACAGCCACTTGGAGGCAACAAGGCCCTCAGGGTTAAAAGCAGCACCTAAAGCAGGGGTGCCCAAACCCTGGTCTGGGGGCCACTTGTGGCCCTCCAGGGCTCCCAATCTGGCCCACAGGAAGCCCTCAGTCTCCAATGAGCCTCTGGCCCTCAAGAGACTTGCTGGAGCCCGTGCTGGCCTGACGCAACTGCTCTCAGTGTAAGGACGACTGTTGGACCTCTCACCTGAGCTGTGGGATGAGGGCTCCCTCCACTACTTGCTGTTTCATGTCAGTGATGCAGCAGTGGCAGCGAAGGAAAAGCCAGTCTTGCTTTCTGCAAGGCCTTTTATAGGCCTTGAGCTACTGCATGACCTTCATTCATTCATATAAGTTCCATCTCTAATATATTCATTTATGTAATTTTATTCAAATTTTAAATGTAAATTCTCTTTTTTCCTGGCCCCTGACACAGTGTCAGAGAGTTTATGTGGCCCTCCTTCCAAAGTGTTTGGACACCCTTGACCTAAAGGAAGGAAAGGGGGTAGGTATAGAAGGAAGAAGGTCAGAGAGATTGAGATAGCAGAAGAAAGGGGCTTGGAGGACAGAAGACTGATTGATGGACTTGCTGACTGGCAGATTGATTAATGTACTGAGGTCCCAATCCTAAACAGCGCATGCCAGCTTACCACCAGCACGCACTGTCCCAAACATGCTGTAAGGCAAGTTTGTAAGGCCTAAGTGCTGGCGGAGTGCCAGTGGTAGCTCAGCACTGCACCAGTGGATCACTGGTGCTCCGCCAGTCTGTGGCCGCGTAGACCGCCAGGTGGTGGAGAGGTGGGGGCATGAGATGTGGGCAGGAGGCATTCCAGGGTGGGGGGAGGTGGGGGGAGGGCAGGGAGGAGATGTGCCAGGGCAGTGAGCAGGGTGGGAGGGACGCAGGACTGTTGAAACTCCGCTCCACTGGATTCTGAGCATCCATTTTGGGCCACCAGCCCAACACAGAGGCTCTTGATTCTATGGCAACCCCATTGTGAGGCTACATGCCTTACCTGGAAGAAGCTGGTGTTGCCCAAATAGCGCTTAGGATGCTGTAGCAGCCATTTTTGGTGCGGCAGCAGCCCTGCACACTGGGCAACTTAGCATTGATCTGCGAGGGACTAAATGAACTGGATGATGGGCTACAGGACCTGCTGACCAGCTAACTGACTGGTGGACAAATGAACAGGTGAACGGACTTCTGAGGATTGCTGGAATGGGTACTGCTGGAGACTTCTAGAACAGGGACTGCTGGAGACTGTTGTGTAACCAGTGTCATAGCTAAATCATTTGACACCCACGGCCCATAAATATTTGTCACCCCATATGACTTAATTGAACAATTAATTAATTTTTTCCCTACATTTTTATACCACCCTAAGGAGCTGAGGGTGGTGTGAATTGTTTCTCCCCTTATTTTGTCCTCACAACAACCCTGTGAGGTAGGTGAGACTGAGAAATAGTAATAGTCATTACATGAAATGAATAATGACCAGAAAATAAATTCCAGAGAATATTTCCCCATAAGCAATGGATGAAATTCAGCATCAAATGGTATATAACATGATGGTATTATTTCTAAAAGCCATTATTTCCACACTTTTGGTCAGTAGGGTGTCACCCCCTCCCCAAGGATGTCTCATTGGTCTGTTTTGAGTTAAGGCAGTGGTTTTCAAACTTTTAGCTCTGGAACCCACTTTTTAGAATGACAATCTGTCCAGGAGGCTTTGGAAGTGATATCATGGCTGGAAGTGACGTCGTCAACCAAATTAAAATAAATCATTATAAATAACTAAATTAAAGAAAAACAAATAATTAAGTAAGGGGAAGCCAGCCCTCTTCCACCAAGTGAATTTTCTCTGTAGCCTGCCTGTAATAACACTCCCCCCCACCACCAAAAAATCAGTAAGATTTTCAGGTCTGCCCAGTGCCTAGTTCAATTGAAGTTCTTATATTTCAAGCATATCACTATCAGGACCCACCTAGCTTTACAAGTCTAAAATAAATAAAAAAAATTCACCTTACCAGCTGAAGCCTCTGTTTTACTCTTTTGGGGGGGGGGGCTGTCTTCTGGAGCATTTGTTGAGCTCCATTGTTGAGCTTGGGTTCATTCCAACAGCCTCACATTTGCCTGACCTGACCATGAATCAAGGCAAGTTTGCTTACTTGTGAGTAAATGCAACCATGTGACTTAGTTTCGCTTTCCATAGAGCTCAATACATTCATCAGCTTGGAGGGAGGGAGGTCCTTCTCGGGTGTTGGGGGGGCTGCATTCAGTGGATCGAGACCATTCTGATGTTGTTGGATTCCTCTCAGCCTGATCTTTCCAATGGACTGAGGCATGTTCATGAGTAAATGTATGATAAGACTCAGTTTCACTTTCCATGGGGCTCCATGCATTTTTTTTCTAGTTTTTCGGCCATAACTTTTGATAGAATGGAGATATTTCACTCTGGGTTTTTTTTTTTTTCATTGCATTTTGCTGTAAATTCTGCATCTAACAGTATATAGCATGATGGTATTATTCCTAACCCCTGTGATGTTAGCAATTTTGGTCACTTGTGATATCATCCCCCCAAGGCTGGTACCTAGGGTGGGCTTCCCCTCTGCCCCTTGTTAGTTATGCCACTATGTGTGGCTACCACACCCAAGACCTGCTCAGAACCAAGGTGCTGCTGCAGTGGCTGGACAAGCTGCTGGCAGGAGAAGGGAAGAAGGTGGACCTCTGCAGGTTGAACAGATGAGCCACTCTGGTGGTGGGGTCCTGCAGTGCTGCAGTGCAGAACTAGAGTCATTGTTGGGGAGAAAGTGGGCAGACGTTCTCTAGGTGAAGCTTGGACCAGCAATCTGGCAAAACATTTATCAGCATTTACCATTAAGAAAAGGGGTTTAAGGCCTCATGGATAGGGGGTGGCAAAGGCCCTTTCCCCCCCTGAATATTCTCTACTTTTGCTAATAATTGCTCATCCCAATCTGAACTGACCCTGGAAGGGTTCACTCATCACTAATTTACGAATATTGTTCCCCTTGTCTTTCTTTTTTTTCCTTCCAATTGCAAACTCCACAGTGGGAAGGATTTTTTTTTTTTTTGCTTTATTACTCTGGAATCACCACATGCCCTGATTGCACTTATGGGCAGCACTGTGTGATCTGCAGCATCTGGGGAAGCTGTGACAAATGGCAGCAGGAAGCTTCTGCTTGTTTCATGCTAGCAATGACATCGCCAGGCAACAAAGTCTGAGTTAGACTTGGTGGGCAGCTCAGCTGACTGCAGTCTTGCAAACTGAGAGGAAGATCAAAGGGTGGGAGGTTTGAGAGGGAGAGGTACAGTCAGGGAGGGGAAAGAGATGCATGATGACAGTGTGGACAGAGCAAAGAAAAGACGGAGAGGAAAGAGCATGTGAGCTGGAGATCCCAGGGTGAAGACGTACAGCAGGGTAGGAGGCAGGAGAAGGGTCTTAGAAACAACAGGACAGAGGCAAAGCAGACAAGGGGAAGCAGAAAGTAGATACAGTGAAGGAAGGGAAGAGAAATGGAGAAGGATGGTGGGGGAAACCATGGAAAGGGAAAAGAGAGACCAGACTTGGGCAGCCAGGGAAAACATGGGAACCATTAACTTGACCCAAGTAACCTGTCAGAGGCACCTACTACTGTCCCCTAGAGTGTCCCCCACCTGGACTATTGCCACTAGGGATAAGCCAGTTCCTCCCAGGAAAGGCAGCCTGTTGTGTACCTACATTTTGATTGTAACCTGTCACATGAAGTCAGGTGTAGAATTTTACACTTCATGCCGGTGCCCAAAACGTTTTGGATTTTGGAAAATTTTTGGATCTTGGATTTTAAAGATAAGGGATTACTCAACCTGTAATCAAACAAACAAAAAAAGTATTATTGTAATATGTGCTCAACCAACTAATCATAGTCCTTAACTCAGCTAGAATTTGACAGTCTCTCTTAAAATTCTTCCCAGTTATTCTGCAAGTGTCTTATCAGCTGCCTCTTTCAATGTAAGCAAGGCGGGGAAAAAACTATTGCCATATTTACAGAGCATAACTTTTGGGGAAAATGTAAATTCATGAAAATTTTGAATGCAATGAAATCCTTGCTTTTGGATTTATCACCTTTTCTCCGTGCTTTTGGAATGAATGTCAGCAAAATTGCTCCTACATAAAAGATGTCATTTGAATAGTAATCGGCTGGCTGCTCTTATCATTGCCACATTCCCTCTGGAAGACCATATAAACAGTTCAGCTACAAGGAATACAAAAGATGTTGTTTGGTTGTGTTTTTTTTACCAACTATATCACAGAAAGCTAAATCATCAGAAATGGGAAGGCAGATGTTTCCAAAACAGAGTAATAATTATAGTAATATCATAATAATGATAATAAAAAGAAGGTAATTGGGAAGTGATTAGCAACATAGTTAGAGTGCCATTTAGTAGCTGTTGCTGCCACCAGAGGAGATGCTGCACATATTGTGATCTTTTGCTGCAATTCCTGCTTGAAATATTTTTATAGAACTTTTTTTAGTATTAGGAATGATTGGAAACACTCATGAGAAAAAAAAGTTAAACACACTACTAGGCATGTTGATTTGGAAGTAATTTCTTTGATTTTCATGGGAATGGCTCCTAAGTAAGTGCACTTAGGATTGTAGCCTCACAGTACAATTCTACACATGTGTACTCAGAAGTAAGCCCCATTGAGTTTAATAGAATGCACTTCAAGACAAGTATGTACAGGATTGCAGACTTAGACTGCTTAGCTTCTTATTTATAATAGATCAATAAGGACTGGAAGGCAGGCACAACAGTAAAGCATGATCACTTCCCTTGATGTATGCTGACGCCAGAGTGACCAGATACAATGGAGGACCAAGTGCCTATACATTTAACCATTGTATAGAAGAGGGAATACTGGCAGGTGCCAGGGATGGGAACTTGAGTCTGAGTCACAAAAACATGTGTTTTTTGCTGACTCGTTTACACTCAGGTCACCTGTGTTGATGACTTGGGCACTGACTGAGGACACTAACATAAGAACATAAGAACAACCCCACTGGATCAGGCCATAGGCCCATCTAGTCCAGCTTCCTGTATCTCACAGTGGCCCACCAAATGCCCCAGGGAGCACACTAGATAACAAGAGACCTCATCCTGGTGCCCTCCCTTGCATCTGGCATTCTGACATAACCCATTACTAAAATCAGGAGGTTGCGCATACACATCATGGCTTGTACCCCATAATGGATTTTTCCTCCAGAAACTTGTCCAATCCCCTTTTAAAGGCGTCCAGGCTAGACGCCATCACCACATCCTGTGGCAAGGAGTTCCACAGACCAACCACACGCTGAGTAAAGAAATATTTTCTTTTGTCTGTCCTAACCCGCCCAACACTCAATTTTAGTGGATGTCCCCTGGTTCTGGTATTATGTGAGAGTGTAAAGAGCATCTCCCTATCCACTCTGTCCATTCCCTGCATAATTTTGTATGTCTCAATCATGTCCCCCCTCAGGCGTCTCTTTTCTAGGCTGAAGAGGCCCAAACGCTGTAGCCTTTCCTCATAAGGAAGGTGCCCCAGCCCCGTAATCATCTTAGTCGCTCTCTTTTGCACCTTTTCCATTTCCACTATGTCTTTTTTGAGATGCGGCAACCAGAACTGGACACAATACTCCAGGTGTGGCCTTACCATAGATTTGTACAACGGCATTATAATACTAGCCGTTTTGTTCTCAATACCCTTCCTAATGATCCAAAGCATAGAATTGGCCTTCTTCACTGCCACTGCACATTGGGTCGACACTTTCATCGACCTGTCCACCACCACCCCAAGATCTCTCTCCTGATCTGTCACAGACAGCTCAGAACCCATCAGCCTATATCTAAAGTTTTGATTTTTTGCCCCAATGTGCATGACTTTACACTTACTGACATTGAAGCGCATCTGCCATTTTGCTGTCCATTCTGCCAGTCTGGAGAGATCCTTCTGGAGCTCCTCACAATCACTTCTGGTCTTTACCACTCGGAAAAGTTTGGTGTCGTCTGCAAACTTAGCCACTTCACTGCTCAACCCTGTCTCCAGGTCATTTATGAAGAGGTTGAAAAGCACCGGTCCCAGGACAGATCCTTGGGGCACACCGCTTTTCACCTCTCTCCATTGTGAAAATTGCCCATTGACACCCACTCTCTGCTTCCTGGCCTCCAACCACTCAGCACTCGGTCCCCAAAAAGGAGACTGGAGTCTCTCTGTGTCTGGGTGTGCTTGCTTACTTTTTTCACAGTGTGAAAGACCTTCTGGTGCCATCATTCAGACCAGGTGATCAGCAGGGAAGTTCCAGCCAGGAGACAAAGAAGGGTTAGTGTTTTGCTTTTGCATGGAGTGGGAGGGGGGAGGTGAGAACGGGCTGTCTTTTCCGTCTCTGAAGGAAACAATGGTCATTGGACAAAGGATAGGCAGTCTGATTTTTTTCTTTAGATGAGGTAGGGCAGAAGGAGAAGCCCAAGGGTGTTCTTGCCTTAGAATTGGCTGGAGAAACCCAGGGAGGGGGAGGAGGCAGGGAAGGGAGGGAGGTGGTTCATAGGGATCATACTTTCCAAATGCATGGCTCATTTGGTTCTGTAGTTACTTGGGAGGAGCAAGCCTCATTGAACAATTGAAGCACATGGAACTACTTCAGAGTAGAGCTGCAAAGGATTGGGTCCTACAGGTAAGCCTCCCAGCTGCTGCGTGTGACTCTCCACCCTCTTGCTGCTTCTGTCCCTGTTCTCACTCAGTTCGTCGCAACCCCTCCCACATTGTTTACAGATGGGGTGTACATCAGGGGCGTGGTTAAAGAGACCTCTGAGACACACACACACACAGAGCCTGGAAGCAGCTCTGTTTATTTCTGTGGAGCCACGCCTGGCTTTTTAAAGGAAAAGACTTGGGACTTGAGTCTTTTCAAGTCACTAAAACACTCTGGGTCAGTGGCATAGCTAGTGGTGGCAGGGGGGCAGTCTGCCCCAGGTACTAACCTTGGGGAGGGTGACACCACAAGTAATCAAAATAGCTAAAATTGCAGTGGTTAGGAATAATACTAGTATGCTATATACCGTTGGATGTGGAATTTACAGCAGAATGCAGTGAAAAGAAACCGGAGTGAAATATCTCCATTCTATCAAAGGTTACGACCGAAAAACCAGAAAACAAAAAATGGAGTCCTATGGAAAGTGAAACTGAGCCATATTGTGCGTTTACTTGCAAATAGGGGAACTTGCCTTAGTCCATCAGAAAGGTCAGGCAGAGAGGAATCCAACAACACCAGAATGGTCCTGATCAGATCAACGCAGTCCCCAAAAAACACCCGAGAAGGAAGTCCCTCCATCCAAGCTGACAAATGTATTGAACCCTATGGAAAGCAAAACTAAGTGTTTACTCATGAGTAAGCAAATGTGCTTTGGCTCATGGTCAGGTCAGGCAAAGGGGAATGCGAGATCACCAGAATGGTCCCAATTTGATGGAACTGGAGCTCAACAAATGCTCAAGAAGGAAGCTCCTCTCCCATAAAAAGAATAAAACAGGTTTGAGAGAATAAGGTGAATTTTTTTTATTTTGGACTTGTACAGTTAGGTGGAACCTGATAGTTATATACTTGAAATCTAGAACTTAAGTGGAACTGGGCATTAGGTAGGGATGAAAATCTCACTGATTTTTGTGTGTGTCGGGGGGGGGGGGCGTTATTGCAGGCAGTCTGCACAGAAAATTCACTTGGTGGATCAGGGATGGCTTCCCCTTGTTTAATTGTTTTTTTTTCCTTTAATTTGAATATTTATATTTATTTATTTTATTTATTTTAATTTTCTTGATGATGTCACTTCTAGCCATGACATCACTTGAAAAATTAACTATGTCATATGGGGTGACAAAAATTTATGGCCCAGGCTGTCAAAGGACCTAGCTATGCCACTGCTCTGATCTCATCTGACTGTGGAAGCTAAGCAGGGTCAGGCCTGGTTAGTACTTGGATGGGAGACCGCTTGGGAATACTGGGTGCTGTAGGCTTATACCATAGTCTTTCGAGACTGAAGGTTGCCAACCAGGTAACTTGGAAAGTCCATCACTAGGACTCGTTTTGAGGCGCCTGAGGGGGGACATGATTGAGACATACAAAATTATGCAGGGGATCAATAGAGTGGATAGAGGAATGCACTTTTCCCTCTCACACAACACCAGAACCAGGGTACATCCACTAAACCTAAGCGTCAGGAGAATTAGTACAGACAAAAGGAAATATTTCTTTACCCAGCGTGTAATTTATCTGTGGAACTCCTTGCCGCAGGATGTGGAGATGGCATTCATCCTAGATGCCTTTGAAAGGGGATTGGACAGATTTTGGGAGGAAAACTCCATCACAGGTTACAAGACATGATGGGTATGTACAGTCTGAGATTAGCTGGTTGCTCATTATGAAGGCTGGGTAGGAATTTTTTTCTGTCATCCAAATTGGCTGTGGATGGCAATTTTTTTGCCTACGCCAGACTGCTGAGGGAGGGAAGGTACGAGGGTCTCCCAGAAAGTAATGCACCACATTTTACAGGCCTTCCCTGTTTAAAGAAAGATGAACATAACATAAGAACATAAGAACAGCCCTACTGGATCAGGCCATAGGCCCATCTAGTCCAGCTTCCTGTATCTCACAGCGGCCCACCAAATGCCCCAGGGAGCACACCAGAACAAGAGACCTCATCCTGGTGCCCTCCCTTGCATCTGGCATTCTGACAAAACCCATTTCTAAAATCAGGAGGTTGCGCATACACATCATGGCTTGTACCCCATAATGGATTTTTCGTCCAGAAACTTGTCCAATCCCCTTTTAAAGGCGTCCAGGCTAGACGCCATCACCACATCCTGTGGCAAGGAGTTCCACAGACCAACCACACGCTGAGTAAAGAAATATTTTCATTTGTTTGTTCTAACTCTCCCAACACTCAATTTTAGTGGATGTCCCCTGGTTCTGGTGTTATGTGAGAGTGTAAAGAGCATCTCCCTATCCACTCTGTCCATCCCCTGCATAATTTTGTATGTCTCAATCATGTCCCCCCTCAGGCGTCTCTTTTCTAGGCTGAAGAGGCCCAAACGCCGTAGCCTTTCCTCATAAGGAAGGTGCCCCAGACCAGTAATCATCTTAGTCGCTCTCTTTTGCACCTTTTCCATTTCCACTATGTCTTTTGGTGACCAGAACTGGACACAATACTCCAGGTGTGGCCTTACCATAGATTTGTACAACGGCATTATAATATTAGCCGTTTTGTTCTCAATACCCTTCCTAATGATCCCAAGCATAGAATTGGCCTTCTTCACTGCCGCCGCACATTGGGTCGACACTTTCATCGACCTGTCCACCACCACCCCAAGATCTCTCTCCCGATCTGTCACAGACAGCTCAGAATCCATCAGCCTATATCTAAAGTTTTGATTTTTTGCCCCAATGTGCATGACTTTACACTTACTGACATTGAAGCGCATCTGCCATTTTGCTGCCTATTCTGCCAGTCTGGAGAGATCCTTCTGGAGCTCCTCACAATCACTTCTGGTCTTCACCATTCCGAAAGGTTTGGTGTCGTCCGCAAACTTTGCAACCTCACTGCTCACCCCTGTCTCCAGGTCATTTATGAAGAGGTTGAAAAGCACCGGTCCCTGGACAGATCCTTGGGGCACACCGCTTTTCACCTCTCACCATTGTGAAAATTGCCCATTGACACCCACTCTCTGCTTCCTGGCCTCCAACCAGTTCTCAGTCCATGAGAGGACCTGTCCTCTAATTCCCTGACTGTGGAGTTTTTTTCAGTAGCCTTTGGTGAGGGACCGTGTCAAACGCCTTCTGAAAGTCCAGATATATAATGTCCACAGGTTCTCCCGCATCCACATGCCTGTTGACCTTTTCAAAGAATTCTATAAGGTTCGTGAGGCAAGACTTACCCTTACAGAAGCCATGCTGATTCTCCCTCAGCAAGGCCTGTTCATCTATTTGTTTTGAGATCCTATCTTTGATGAGGCATTCCACCATCTTACCCGGTATAGATGTTAGGCTGACCGGCCTATAGTTTCCCGAGTCCCCCCTCTTTCCCTTTTTAAAGATAGGCATGACATTTGCTATCCTCCAATCTTCTGGCACCATGGCCGTTTTGAGGGACAAGTTGCTTATCTTAGTCAAGAGATCTGCAACTTCATCTTCAATTCCTTAATAACTCTTGGGTGGATGCCATCAGGGCCCGGTGACTTATTGATCTTTAATTTATCAATGAGGTCTGAAACATCTTCTCTTTTAACCTCTATCTGACTTAACTCCTCGGTTAGGAGGGGCCGTTCGGGCAGCGGTATCTGCCTGAGGTCTTCTGCCGTGAAGACAGATGCAAAGAACTCATTTAATTTTTCTGCCATCTCTAAGTCTCCTTTTATCTCCGCTGTCCCTCCCTCACCATCCAGAGGGCCAACCGCTTCTCTGGTGGGTTTCCTGCTTCTAACATATTTGAAGAAGTTTTTATTATTCCCCTTAATGTTGCCGGCCACGCGTTCCTCATAGTCTCGCTTGGCCTCCCATATCACCTTCTTACATTTCTTTTGCCACAATTTATGTTCCTTTTTATTCTCCTCATTAGGGCAAGACTTCCATTTACGGAAGGAAGCTTCCTTGCCCTTCACAGCCTCTCTAACTTGGCTCGTTAGCCATGCGGGCACCCTCCTGGATTTAGTGGAACCCTTCTTTCTTTGCGGTATACACCTCTGCTAGGCCTCTATTACTGTTGTTTTAAGCAGCCTCCATGCACTCTGGAGAGATTGGACTCTTTTTACCCTTCCTTTTAACCTCCTTCTAACCAGCCTCCTCATTTGAGGGAAGTCTGCCCGTCGGAAGTCAAGGGTTTTTGTTAGAGATTTGCCTGGTATTCTTCCCCCAACGTGCACGTCAAAATGGATCGCAGCATGATCACTGTTCCCCAATGGCTCAGTAACATTTACATCTCTAACCAGGTCCTGTGTACCACACAATATTAAATCCACCTGCCCTCTGGTGGGCTCCGTGACTAGCTGCTCTAAGGCACAGTCATTTAGCACATCAAGAAATCTGGTCTCCTTATCATGACCAGAACACAAATTGACCCAGTCTATATGAGGATAGTTGAAGTTCCCCATGATTACAACCCTGTCCCTCCTTGTCACCTCCCTGATCTGTTTCCTCATTTCAAGGTCCCCATCCGATTTCTGGTCTGGAGGACGATAGCACGCCCCCAGTATTACATCACTGCACAAGCCTGGTAATTTAACCCATAGAGATTCTATGGAGTCGAACCCACCTTCAATCTCTACTTTGCTGGATTCTATCCCTTCCTTAACATAAACGGCCACCCCACCTCCAACATGCCCCTCCCTGTCCCTCCTGTAGTGTTTATAGCCCGGGATTGCGGTATCCCATTGATTCTCCGCATTCCACCAGGTTTCCGTTATGCCCACTATGTCAATGTTTTCCCTTGTCACCAGACATTCCAGTTCTCCCACCTTTGCTCGGAGACTTCGGGCATTTGCATAAAAGCATTTGTACACGGAATGCCCCAGGATGGGCTGCTTATTTGCTCCTTTGTCCCCGCATCCTCTCATTTTGCCAAACCGTCTATCACATCCCATCACACTACCTTTCCCAATTTCTTCTCCTGCTCTGCCTTTGTCTTGTTGTTCTCTAACCTTCCCATCCTCATCCCATAGGGATGAGGAGTCCCGAACCGGATGCCCCTTGGTTCCTGTCGGCCTTCCCCCAGGGATCAGTTTAAAAGCTGCTCTGCCATCTTTTTAATGTTATGCGCCAGCAGTCTGGTTCCATTCTGGTTCAAGTGGAGCCCGTCCCTCTTGTACAGGCCCCGCTTGTCCCAAAACGTTCCCCAGTGCCTAACGAATCTAAACCCCTCCTCCCTACACCACCGTCTCATCCACGCATTGAGACCCCTGATCTCCGCCTGCCTAGCTGGCCCTGCACGTGGAACAGGTAGCACTTCAGAGAACGCTACCTTTGAGGTCCTGGCTTTCAGCTTCCTGCCTAAAATGTAGCCTAAAATGCTACATTCCTTGCTCCCCTTGCAAAGATTATAACCCCCCTCCCCGCACATTCTTATCTCTCTTCCCACCTCATTACATAGGGGAAGAATATATGCTACTCAACCATCTAAACCAGCAAGTACTATGTTGGTGTTATGGGTAAGACACAAGTTTTTCTTTGGAAGCATGCCAAGTCTTGTACGGTCTTCAAGCGCTCATGCAGAATGTAATATTTTTCAGGGCTGTTGGATGTCACAGTGATGACTCCTGACTTTGTGAGCTGAAATTATTGTTATTTATAATTACTAATAAATATTTATGAAGTTCCAGCAATGTGTGACACATTGCATAGAACGCTGCTTTGTAGAAGTGTATTCTGAGGAACCGGATCAGGATTGAGCTTCCTCCTTTCAAGACCTGCTTAGTGGAGCTCATATTTCCTGAATGTCTTGGTGAGTTTTTGCTAGGCTTGCTCATGTACCAATGACATAATAAATTCATACCAAAGCAGAGGTTCTTAACCTGGGGTCCGTGAACTGGGCTTCAGGTGGTCTGTGAACTGTGCACAAAAACATTTTGTGTGCATTTGTTTATGTGCATTTTCTGGGGAGAGGGCTACAGCTTTCATCACAGCCTAATCCTATGCCTGGTTGGCTTGTCAGGGCAAAGCTTTATAACAGCAAAAGAACCTTCCATTGTTGTAAAATGGCTGCTGACGGAGCGTGCTGCTGCTGCAAGACGTGGAAGGTGGTTCATCCCAGTAACCCCTCTATAGCTCTCATAAGACCTAAACTGTGAGGGGCCAATTCAGTGGAGGAAGATGTCAGCCAAACCAGGGCCTTGTTAGTCTCATTCCCTGTTTTTAAACATGTATGACCTGTGCTCTTAAAAACTAGATCTGTGCAGTATGAAAAAGATGAGCTTAATGTAACTCTAATTTGTTTGTTTTTGATTTAATTCTGTGGCTCATGCCTTTCCTAAGGGTGGAAAGGTGTTTTGTTTCCAAAGAACATAACTGGTTTGCAGCATGAGTAGCCAACCTACAGCATGAGTGCTAACCAGTGATCAAAGGTGGCAAGAGTTTCTGGCATGTCTGGACAGGAGCAGGTGAACCTGTAAACCTGGCTATGGTAGCGTGTCAGGGCTACCCCTGCCTCTCCAGTGCTGCACTGCTGCCTGTAATCAGTCAACTATATGCAGAGCATGTATACAACATGTGTGCTTGAGCTTTACCATCTCATACTTTGGACATCCTTCCAAAACAGATGGCTCATTGCTGCTTTACAGCAAGACATTGAGCCAGATCTGCTGTAGCAAGCAGTAGTGGAAATACTTCACAATTGTTAATACATTGCCCTTCTGCCTTTGCCATCAAAGTTGAGCATTTGATTTCCAGTGGACAGTGAATGTCTGAGGCGCTTCTCCAAGGTATGCACTCACCCCCACCACTGCCAATTACATCCTTGAGCTAGCCCCAGCCCTGCCTCCCCATGTGCTTTCCCCATGGAGAGTGCAAGCTGGAACAGGGCTTCACTTTGGCTATCTCAGTAGAGCCCTTTTAAAACTTGGCTCTGGAGAGGACTGCATTTGCTGGTCTCAAGCAAAGCTTGCCTAGGTTGCACGCTCCTAATTAAAGCCATATGTCGGAAATATTGGAGGCAGCTTCAGGGAGCTGTTCTCACTTGTTTTGGGTTGCATATTCTATCAGCCTGCTATTAAACAACTGTTGGCCTGAATCAGAGTGAACCATAGTCAGATTGCCTCTGCCAACTCGAGCCACTTAGCCCCAACAGTGCTTTCCCAACAAATTAAAAACTGCCGTGAGTAATGAGCCCATTAGTTGGACCACTAAAGTGCAGGAAGGTCACTGACCTTACTGTGCTTTTGCTTTGTCGGTGCAATTGCCAAATAGACAGGCACTGCACAAATATTATTGCTGTGATTTCAGATGGCAATAACTGCCTTAACCAACACCAATACAAAAAGCTTCTTTAAAGTATGTTGATCCTGATGATCAATTGCAAAATGGAGGTTTTGCACAGTTTTTATGAATGGATCTGACACTTAAGCCTCCATTGTCGGCATTTTATTAGTACTGTAATTATTATTATTATTATTATTATTATTATTAGTAGTAGTAGTAGTAGTAGTAGTAGTAGTAGTAGTAGGATTTTGAGTTTATGTCCTGTCTGAAAGGGAACCAGTATAGCTGAATCCAAAAACTTGAGAAGCAGGACCTGATGATATCATGAGATTGCCAACCCTTGAAAAATGGGTGGCATGTATTTGTTACTGGGTCAGAACCAACTGGCAAAGGGATGAGAGCCAACAGCAGCCCCAAAATGGCCTCCCTAAGGAGAACATTCCAGAAATGAGATGCCATGGTAGAAAAGGCTCTAATTCCCCACCAACTTCACTTTAAATGGGGTAGGGACCAAAAGCAGGGCTTGTGTAGCAGCTATTAATGTCTGGGCAGGTTTAAGTAGAAAGATGCCAGTTTCCTCTTTCCCTAGACTGCCATTCCTTCTTCACTGCTACTAGGAGGAGAACTGGGAATGTGACTAACAACTAAGAGCAAAGGGATCCTATCATGCACCAGCATGCATAAGCAGCACACTTGGGCTGGTGTGAGGACTGTTACCATCCCACTTTCCTACTTAGAGGAGGAGAAGCCACGCCGTCTGCAATTGTCATCCATAGCCAGGGTTCTTCCTGGTGGCCAATTTCTTTACAGCAAGGCTGCGGGAGCTTTGAGATTCACCAGCAGCTGTAACCAAAAACCTGATCGAGAGAGAGAGAGAGAGAGAGAGAGAGAGAGAGAGCTTTATGTAAACCTCTTTGAGAGACCTAGGCCTAGATCTAGGAACATAGATTAGGTAAATAATAGCACATTTTAGAACTGTAACATGTCATACAGCAGGTGTGTGTGGTGGAAAGGTGGGTTAATGCCAGTTTTACCAGTAGTTTTCAGTATTGTATGAGTATTGCAGATAACCTTTAATATAAGTGGTGTGTAACATATGTTTCTTGAATCTCACATGAGGACTGTCTTTATACCATAGACACTCAAGACATGGATGCACTATGGAAAGGATTCATTGGCTAAGCTCATCCTTGTCTGTAACCATCCAGATTATGTTTAGACACCTGCAGACTCTGAAATGTACCTCCGGAATGTGTTCTATTTCACACTATTCTAAATGCCATAGGCATAAATCTGTGTTATCTTGAATTTGCATTACTATGTTTTATCATTCAGAAAAATGACTCTGTCTCTTGGCACTATAGTGCAGTCATCTTTTGTTCTTTCAGAAAATGTAGATACTATCCCACAATCCTAAATATACTGTACTTACCCAGAAACAAGTCTGGGGTGTATGTTAGTTGTAATCAAAGGAACCTTCTTTCAAGTAACACATGGTGGCCACAGGCATGTGACAGTCTTGGGGTCCACTCAGGTAAGAGGTACCCATGAGGGCATTGTACTGAGGGCATCCTGACACACACCAGACTTGTATGGTGAGTATGTGGGGAATACATTAAAATCCGGGGAAATAAAAATTCTGAAATGCCATAATGTAAGAGGGCTGTACCATGGGATATTTCTGATGATGGTTTATGATATAATTTGGCTCCTACACTTTACTGACATGCCAGTTGTGCTGCTTGCAGATGTGAGGTGGAGAGATGGTGGTTTGGGGCAAAGTGGCAATCTGCCAGCCTGCCTTTTCTAAATCAATTATATCACAAACATGCTTCTGCACTAGGGATATTCTGAGTCCATAGGTATGACACCATGGAGTATCCTGTGCGCCTCAGCAAATGTTTCTCAAACAAGTCACTCTAACACCTTCTGCATCATGCAGATTTAATGCCATTAAATAAAAACTTACTAAGAGTGCTTTTCCTTGGGCTTTTTTTCCTCTTTTGGCTTGGAATAAATTGTTCTTTCCATTAGGCACAGTAGAAGAAAATTGTCAAATTGAAATTCAAGCTGACTGGATGATACTGCTGCTTCTAAATTCACTTGATTAGTGTTCAATCAAAAAGCACACAGTATCTTTCTGTATAATCCAACATTCATTTAAAGCTGTTTTGACAAATATTTAATCCAGTTAAGCTTTTTTTACTACAGAATTGAGAGAATGTGACTGATACTAAACTATAAAACAAAGGCAATCTATTTAAGCTTCAATCCTATACACACTCACCCTGGAGAACGTCCCATTGAACTCAATGGGGTTTACTTCTGAGCAGACATGCATACTTTCTCCATTCACTGACAAATCATACAAAGTATTGCTATCTATAATTCATCTGTAGTTATCCGCCTCTTTGGACTGAAATATGTACCACAAACCTTGAAACACAACTGTCTAAAGCCCCCGTTCCTCTGCTAGTATTGAAACATGTCCTGTGAAGTGAGATCTTTCTCACTGGCCAAAAGAGGGCCAGAATAGATTAAAAAATTCCTTGAACTTCCTCCATGTTCAGAGTCATGAAGTGTCCAGTGCTCAAATGGCTCCATCCTTTTGCAATGACCTTTTTAAACACATTGGTCAGCTCACCTTGGAATGTTTATCTACTTTGAACCTGCAAGTGTGTTTCCTTATCCAACAATGGAATCTGACTGCATGAAAGGTTTACTTTGCTGGATTCATTGTTCTTAGACTTATTATTTAGTTTTATTGCCTTTCACACAAAGTGATTGTGTGCTACTAGCAACTCAAGACAGGATGGGGATGTGCATCCTTATCCCTTGGGAACTGAGATCACATGACACTTAAATGTTGGTTGCCCTTGCTGTCTTCACCTTATACCTTTCTGGCATCAGAAATGGTGCCCTGACTGGTTTTTTTTTTTCTCATTGTCTACTCCTACCTTGAATGCAGAGAAGCACACAAAGGTTTTCTGGCTCCCAGTAAATGTACATATGTCACTTCCTCTTAATAGGCACTTCTGCTGTTTTGGCCATCCATGCAGTCATGCATGTTTTATTCCCTGCAAAGAAACATAGTGGCAAATAGGATGGTGTACTTTTCAAATTCTTTCGAATGGTACTTTCAAATGATTTGTTTTTGCTGTGTCTGTTGTACCAGAACTCTGTGCTCATTCTCTAACAGTAATGACTACAAAATTCAGCTCTTGTTTGGAGGGTTTTGTTAAGAATAAAACACAAGCCCTGCTGGATCAGGCCAAAAGCCTACCTAATCCAGCAGCCTATTTCCCCACTAGTCAGCATAATGTTGATCAATGAGAGCAAAGGAAAGATCTTGCGCATGGCTTGAGTATCTCAGATGGATCTGGCCAAACATTCTCAATTTTTAATCTATGAGATTGAAGCCCGCAATGGATGTATGGGTCCTTCCCACTGCAGTTAGATCTATAGCATGCCAATTATCTACATTGGAATAAGAACAGCCCCACTGGATCAGGCTATAGGCCCATCTAGTCCAGCTTCCTGTATCTCACAGCGGCCCACCAAATGCCCCAGGGAGTGCACCAGATAACAAGAGACCTCATCTTGGTGCCCTCCCTTGCATCTGGCCTTCTGACATAGCCCATTTCTAAAATCAGGAGGTTGCGCATATGCATCATGGCTTGTACCCCGTAATGGATTTTTCCTCCAGAAACTTGTCCAATCCCTTTTTAAAGGCATCCAGGCCAGATGCCGTCACCACATCCTGTGGCAAGGAGTTCCACAGACCAACCACACGCTGTGTAAAGAAATATTTTCTCTTCTCTGTTCTAACTCTCCCAACACTCAATTTTAGTGGATGTCCCCTGGTTCTGGTGTTATGTGAGAGTGTAAAGAGCATCTCCCTATCCACTCTGTCCATTCCCTGCATAATTGTGTATGTCTCAATCATGTATGTCTCAATCACAGGATATTCCTGTGCTAGTCATATGGAGAGTCACAATTTGAATAGAAAATGCCATCTGCTCACATCAGTGATAGGCAAATCCAACACAGCTTGACTTGAGTTGAGTCACATGTCTTTGCCTCTCTTAACTCAACTAGAAAACAAGTCCTAACAGGCACACTTGTTGTTGTGACCATATTGTTACCATGCTCCTGGGCATTATGGTCTGTTATACTGTTTTTATATTATGATGGATGTTGTATAGAATGTGTGGGTGAGTGTGTAGAGTGTGGTTGTTGGAATTATAGTATATATTTATGCTTGTGTCTCAAAGGTGCATAAATTTCATTGTGCTGTAGCACAATGACAAAGTTACTACTACTACTACTACTACTACTACTACTACTACTACTTTCCGAGTTGCCCAGAGTGTTTTGGAGACT
>NW_027101380.1:0-70011 GCF_035046505.1 Tiliqua scincoides | reverse complement strand
GAGTTGACACTGAAACCTCCATCCATATATCAAACCTTGTCAGTATCTACAAAGTACCACAGGTAGGGATACTTGTTGGAAGGGAGCGGGGAAAGCAAAGCAATCAGCAAAAGCACCCTTTCCTATGGTAAAATATCCCCCGGCCAGGGTTAGTTGCAATCAACAGAACTTACATAGGAGGCAGAGGCTTGGTTAAGAAATACTTTACTCAGAGTTCTTAATTGCTTACATGCATCTTCCGATTGATCAGAGGCAGTGTCACTAGGAAGACTGTGGAAGGCTGATAAGGATGGCCTGGCAGGCAAGGAGTCCTGGCAGAACACATACTTCTCCTTTGGTGGGTGTTGGAAAAAGAGTGGTGTGGAAAAAGGGCAGGAAGGAAATGGTGTTAAGGACCACACCTCCCTCCGGGACCAGAGTGGGGCAGGTAGATGGTTTCAGGAGACTGGACAGTACACTGCCCTCCAGGTGACCTAAAACTGAATTCTGGATTGGATTGATGTTAATGTCATCTAGGACTACTTTCTAAAAACAATTTTGTTTAGCTCACATTGATTGAGGGTGGATTTTAAAAAATGAAAACTTACAAAGCTTTTCATGAAAAGTTCAGGGAAATATTTTTCTGTTCATAACTACAGGTCACGCCTTGTTATCCACTGGGGTTCTGTTCTGGAACCCCCAGTGGATTACAAAAAATCAGTGGATACCAAAGCAGTGGAAAAATAGCGTTAAAGACCCCTTTCCAGATTTCTTGACCCTCCATTATCCCCCCAGAATTCATTGGTATAGAAGCTATACCACATTCAGCCACTAGATGGGGAGAATAATTGAATCTAATGGAAAGAAATTATATAACAGTGTGAAAGAAGGAAATAGGGTTTTGATGCTTTTTTCCTTGTAACAAGGCATTTAGAAGAGGATCTCTGTATCACTGGTGAGTCAAATCAGTGGATACCAAATCATTGGATGCTGAGGTCCCACCTGTATTTCCATTTTTTAAATATTTAAACTTGATTCATTTCAGTTATATCTGTGTCCAGATTATTACCTTGGCATGGAGAGTTGTGCCTCCTTGGGGATAGCAAAAATTATCTTGAGATGTGGCCAAAGATTCCCTTTCTCCAGAGTAAGGAGCTTCCTCAGAAGGAAGATAACTCCTCCCTAAGAAAGCTCCTTTTGCCAGAGGAAGTTAACCTTTGGCTGCATCTTGATACTCACTTCTATTTTCAGACATTTTTCAATGCTGACCCACAGAAGGCAGAACCCATAAGAGTATTAAACACTCTTATGACCCAGTCCTATGCTGGGCCTATGGAAGCGAATCTCGTGATCTACTGTCATTAGTTCTGTTATGGCACCATAAAATCTGCACTACAATTACTTTCTTCAGAGCTGCCAACTCAAAGCGTTGGAGACGTCCATGTGCCTATCAGTGGATCGCAGGCACCCACTGAAGCAGGTATGGTTGTGGCAGGATCTGTTAGGGGGAAGATCAGGGTGGGGATTGGGGAGCAGGGGGCAGCTAAATGATCATTCTTCACACATCAGAAGACTTGCAAATATGGAAGAGATTGCACAAAAGTCTCACATGTAGAAATCCAAATTGAAGCTTGCCTTGACTTTGTGCTTGGGCAACACTTTGCAAAAGATGTCACCCAAATTTTTTGTTGTTGTGATTCCACTCATGCCTGTGCAACAACCCAAAATGCCACCTTCTTGCTTAGAACACAACCTAGAGAGATGAGGGATCTCAGAATGGGTCATCAGTTTCTTGTGGAGCTTGACCTTAAGATTCTCAAGATAGGGGAGGCATAATTATTTCTGGGAAGAGTGAAGATGAAAATCTCAAACTGATTACCCCCACACCCGCAATAAAGACACCAGACTTCGGCTTGGATGGAAAATGGGCCACTTTATTGAACTTCAACTGCAGCAGGGCAATAACACTGAACATCAATCGTGCGGGGCAATATGGGGGAAACGGTCCTAGCCGTCTGCCTCCCCCTACATTCTCATTGGGCATACCACCTGGCTCGAGACCTCAGCCGTCAATCGCCAACTTAGGTCTTTCAACGCCACCCCCAATGGGGGCAAGGCAGCCGGACTCCAGGATAGCCGGCCGAGCCGCGCCTTCCTGTCTGTCCAGGCCAGGGGTTCGCCTGCCTGCCTCCTGGAGCCGGTCAGGCATCATAGGAGCGGTTCAGACTTACCCCTCACCCTGCTGCCTTGGATAGACACTGAGCCAAGTCCCTACCTACCCAGCCCCGCACGTACCCTGCCACAGGGGAGGACAGCCTAGCGCTTGTCCTTCCCACTCCCCACAAGGATAAAATCCTTCAAGCCCTGCTGCAGGTCTGACAAAAACAAATCGTTGCCGACCGGGGACAGATGCACCCCATCGCTGTGGAACAGGGCAGGATCCTTAAACCCAATCGCTGGGTGCCCAATAACTGCCCTGCCCTCCTCAACTACTACCCTCCCCAGGTAATCGTTAACTCTTTTCCGCGTAACGTCTATCCTACGAACACTATGAGCGCCGCGCAACCTCGCCGC
Source organism: Tiliqua scincoides (assembly GCF_035046505.1). Taxonomy (NCBI): domain Eukaryota; kingdom Metazoa; phylum Chordata; class Lepidosauria; order Squamata; family Scincidae; genus Tiliqua; species Tiliqua scincoides. Next base: position 67,458 of record NW_027101380.1, on the reverse strand, counting down.
GGCAGAAGGTTGGACCAGAGGATAACCATCCCCGGGAACCAGCTACGTAGAAGTGAGAACTCCCTACGGGCCTGCAGCCTCAAGGACATCGATGTCCTCTGGCCCAGGTCATTCTCGCCTAGATGCACCACGATTACCTGAGGAGGGGGATGCCATTCCAGATAGTGCAGCAGCATAGGCATGAACTGGCCCCAGCGCATGCCCCGTCTGGCAACCCAGGTGACACTGGCAAGACCCCCCAGTCCCAACTGGGAGCCAAAGCTGCTGGACAAAGCTCTTTTCCGGGCCCAAAAGATAATCGAATGTCTGCAGATCAGGACCCTCACTGGAGTCGACCGACGGAGACCTGAAACAGAAAAGGCAACATGAACGATGTGTCAACACCCACAAAATGCCCTTGGGCAACACAACCGGGGACCCCCTCCGGACAGTCCCCACTACACGAAGGCTGGCCACGCCAGTCAACACGTCCCCCCAACCACTGGGGGAACCTGCCACTCAACTGCCCCGGCCCCTCCTGCCCCACGGGCCTAACGCACATAATACCGAAAGGCACCAGAACACCACCGGCCAATCCTTTTAATGGCCCCTGACGAGAACCCAAGCCTAGCCACAGTAGACGCGGCACCAATCCGAAAGGAGTGCAGGCCGAAAAGACCAGGTGCAACTCCGAGCCTCTGCAAGGCAGCGTGAAACACTGCCCGGAACTGATACACAGTTAAGGGAAGGGCATTCTCATGACGAAAGAGAGGGCCCGCCCCCTGCGGGGCCCCCCGCCGGTAGGCGACCACAGCCCGCACCGGGCAGATCTCGCCAATGGCCGCCTTCTGCAGATGGACCCATTGGCCTCTACCTCGTTGATCTGTCTTGGAATGCCTTAAAAACAAAGAAACACGATAAGGCCCCACCTGACAATCACCCCAACGGAGGGCCCTATCCCCGGGATTAAACTTAGAAACGGACAAAACCTCACTGGGGCGAAAAGCTCCAAAAAACAAAACTAGGCAACAAGCCTTGAACAAAACCGTCTCATATGGAGACGTACAAAGTAACCCAAACTCGGCACAAAGGGCCTGCAACATGGCAGGAGTAACTGGTTTACGGGCATCAAAGGGTCTGGGACAGCTCCGCTTCAAACCCTCCAGCATCCTCCTAACCCGAAAATCTGCAGTGTTGTCAACCCAACCCAAAGCCCTGGCCTGAAACGACGGGGCGGCCAGATAGACAGCAATTGAGTGAGCTGACAGGTCCCTATCCCTGAGAGCGATAATGAACCTCATCAGGTGTGCAACAGGCAGAGGCCACGCGTCCTCAAGATGCTGCTGCCTGAGGAAAACCAAAAACTCTTGAATCTTCCTTGCATAACTAACCCTGGTGGCATCTGCCAGAGAAGCCCAGATCATGTCCTGGGCGGTGCTGAGCCAAGGCTCCACAGCCATAGGGGCATGGGCTCTGGGTCCGGCCGTGCCTCTGGAGCCAGCTGCCGGAAACGCTCCTCCTGGAAACGAGAGAGAGCGTCGGCAATGCTGTTGCACACTCCAGGCACATGCCTTGCGGAAAAAAGAACATTAAGCTAAAGGCACTGGAGAACAAAAGCTCTCACCAAGCGCATAACCCTAGGGGACTTAGAAGTCTGCGAATTAATGATCCTGACCACAGCCTGGTTATCACACCAGAAGCAGACAGTAGAATAAGCAAACTCCTCTGCCCACACATGCACTGCCACTAAAATGGGAAAAAACTCTAGGAACGTTAAGTCCCGAGTGATGTCCTCCTGCACCCATCCACCAGGCCATCTGGCGGCACACCACCACCCCTTAAAATAAATTCCAAACCCATGGCCCCCCGCTGCGTCAGATTGCACCTGCAGCTCGGCTTCCACTAGAAACTGGGCCCTCCAAAACGACACCCCATTGAACTGGTCAAGGAACGTGAGCCATACAGCCATGTCCTCCCGGAGAGCTGCCGTGACCCTGACGCGGTGGGATGGCCTGCGCAGCCCCGCCATCACCGCGCACATATGCCTCAAAAAGGCCCGACCTGGAGCCACCACCCGACAAGCGAAGTTGAGGTGCCCCACTAGCACCTGCAACTCCCTTAGGGTCAGCTTCTTGGCCTTATGGGCCTCCCGAAGCAAGCCAGACAGCTTGGCCACCTTAGCCTCCGGGAGCCTACTACATTGATTGATAGTATCCAACTCTATCCCGAGGTAAGTCAACCTGGCTACAGGGCCCTCGGTCTTGTCATGTGCCAGGGGAACCCCCAACTGCTCGCACAGTGCCACAAACGACGCCAGCAGCATTTTGCATGTCCCAGAACCAGCAGGTCCCATAAATAAAAAATCATCAAGGTAATGAGCGGTGGTCACATGACCAGTCCGATACTGCACCGCCCACTCCAAAACGGTGCTGAAACATTCGAAATGGGCACAAGATATCGCGCAACCCATCGGCAGCGCCCGATCAATGTAGTAGGCACCCTCGAAGCAAAAGCCCAAGTGGCAAAAATCATCGGGATGGACTGGCAGCAGGCGGAATGCTGACTCGATGTCCGCCTTTGCCATCAATGCCCCTACGCCACAGGACCTCAATCTCCCCACGGCCTGGTCCAGGGATGTGTACCTAACCGAGCATAGCTCGCTGGGGATACTGTCATTGACTGAAGAACCCTCCGGGAATGACAGGTGATGAATCAACCAAAATTCCCCAAGAGCCTTCTTAGGAACCACCCCGAGAGGAGAAACCCGTAAATTGGGAATAGGCGGGGCCGCGAACGGCCCCACCACTCTGCCCAGTGCCAACTCCTTACCAATCTTTTTCCTAACCACATGCTCCAACCCCTTAACAGAACGCAAATTCTCGGACAGCATAGGCGCGGCGGGCCGTGCTGCGGGAATCCGGAACCCCTTTGAGAACCCCTCCACCAAACGACCAGCAGCGACTCTGTCCGGATAAACTCGCAACCAAGAACACAACTGTGGTAACTTAATCGGCGTTGGCCCCCTTTCCATCGGGAGGATTGAATGGGGGTGCGCCGCCCTGGCGGCCGCGCCCAGCCAGCTGCCCGGGGGCCTGTCTTGGTCCGCCCAATTTGGGGCACGTGGACACGGGGTGCTTTGCACCACAGAGTCCGCAAGCATGCAAGAAGGTGCAGTTATTTCTACCGCACTTCCCTGAGGCATTGTATACGTCCACGGGTTCTGAACTCACTGAGCGGGTCCTGAACTCACTGAGCTCACTGAGCTCACTGAACTCACTGAGCACCGCTAGGTGCCTTGCTGGGATCTGGCTTGTTCCTCGCGATGAGGTGCCCGCTATTGGAACGGTCACCCCATGTGGGCCGGGACGGAAGGACTAACTGCGTCCACAATTCCCACTGCGGAACGCGCCAGTCCAGCGCAGGATCGTGCACTGCGCGTAGTCTGAAATGGTGGTCATACGCCACCCAAGCCGTCCCCATATAGTCCCTAAACGCCCTGTGCACTATGTCCAAATATTTGAACAGTGCCTGGGCGCGATTGGGGTACATCTAAAGCACAACCGAGGCATAAATGACGAAGCCATTTAGCCAGTTGGCCCAGTTCCTATCAATCTTACACCTCCTAACTGACTCCTGGTCCCTAATCGGCTCCCCCACCTTTGGGACAGGCTCAGGCTCTATCTGCAGAAGGCTAAACATTTCCACGTATTCACCTCTCCAGATTTTCTCTTTCACAGACAGAGCCAGATGCCCACCAAGAGGAAGAGCGACATCCCCGTATGAGACCCAGGAGTGCTCACCTGGCTCCATACCGCCCCCCACCTGCATCCCAGGGGTGGCCAATGGGCCCATCAGCTGGCCCGGAGGGGGAGAGCCCGGCACACCCTGACCGCCCAGCGCCCAGGCAGGAAGTGGGGGAGCGCCGGCCCCAACAGCAGCTGCCGGAGCCGGAGTCCCCCCACCAAACATGCCCCGCTGCAAGGCACCCCATGGGTAATAAGAATTGGCGTTCCCCCACTGAGTCCATGGAAACCACTGAGGAGCGAGGGCCACCAAAGGAACAGCAAAGCCCTCCCTCTCATCCCAGACAGACCCCACATTGGAGCCCAAGTCCTGTCCTGTCTCACCTGGAGCACCGCCTGCCGGCTGCCCACCTCTTGGAACAGCCTGGGAGGTGCCTGTACTCTCAACCTCCGAAGCGTGGGGCACTGGAGCAGGAGGCTCCAACTCGCTAACCTCTCCTGGTCCCCGCACATGCTTCCTGGAAGACAAAATCTCACTCAGCCTCGCACCACGCCCCTTTCTGGTTGATCTGCGCAACAGGGTACCGACACCCGATACCCCGCCGGCATCACCCATCCCCGCCTTCCTCAGGGCCTTCTCCTTCTCCCTAGCATCAAAACGAGCAAGCATAGCCCTGAGCTCATCAAACTCGTCCTCCCCATTGGACGAAGAAGCCGGAGGGGAAGGAGGAGTGCAGGTCGCCTGGGGGCTTTTCCCCCCCGCTTTTGACTCTTTTTCCCCATGGTGAAAGACCAGGAAAACACAACCCCCCATGTGCTAGAATTCACAGTAGGATACAGGTGCTATCAAGCACAACAGGGGAGGAGGTACACTCCTAGCTCCCCAAGTGCCCAGTAGCGCGCAGAAACCGCCTGCCCGCCACGCGGGGCGAAGAACCAGCGTTCCCTCGAAGCAGCTCCTCCTCTGTCCAGGCGCCCGCTGTGCTGCTGCTGCCCCTGCAGGTCCGCTGCTCACTGCTCGCCGCTGCCCCGCCGCTGCAGGCACAGCCAAACTGATCGGCTGCTCGCCAAAAGGGGCGCGGAAGACGCTCCCTCGTCGCCCCCTCTGCTGCTCCTCGCTCTCCTTGCCGCCCGCGCTGCATGCGGGGAAAGAAAGGAGAGGCAGCGCGCCACTCAGAGCTCCCTGGCGCCGACGCAACCACCCTCGTTGCCGGCCAGGAACGCTCTGAGCCTGGCTGGGGCGCGCACTCTGTGCCACGGCTCTGGTCCCGCCTCCTCAACCGCCTCAACCACTTGCGGCTCAAGCCTCAGCCTTGGTGCACAAGGTGGGGCGGGGGCAATCTCCTGCTAGCGCCTGATTGGCGCTAACAGCCTTTCCTGCCATTTGTTTCCCTCTAGCTCAGTTATGGCTCATTTGATCCAGGGCTGAGTGGTAAATCCCAGTTCCCTTTCTTTTACGGCATGGTCTCAAGCGAAGCCTCCCAATATCAAGGAATCGTCCACTTACTCCAGCATTTCACATGGAAGTGGATTGGCCTGATTGCCCCAGATGATGACAATGGAGAAAGGTTTGTGCAGACTCTTACGGCATTGCTCACTGAGCATGACCTTTGTGTTGCTTTCACTGAAAGGACAATGACAACGATATCAGACATTCAAGAAAACATATGGAAGCAAATTGAAACACTAAACAGTACTTTCTATAAGAGTGAGGCCAGTGTTGTGGTTGTATATGGAGATTCCCGCGTCCTCATGGCTTTAACTATATGGATGGATATCAGTCACAAAGCTGGACAAATGGCTCTTATAGGGAAAGTCTGGATCATGACTGTCCAGTGGGATTTCACTGCAGTGGATTCTCAAGGCCTCTGGTTTCTGCGACCCTTCCATGGTGCTTTGTCTTTCACAAGCCACACCAAGGATGTGCCAGGGTTCCGAGATTTTCTTCGGACTTTGAATCCTGGGCGTACCACTATTAATGGTTTCATGTGGGAGTTTTATAGGAAAGTCTTTCAGTGCAGAACTTATTATTCTGACTTGGATAATGAGAGAAAGTGCGGAGGAGAAAAGCTGTTGGAGTTGCTCCCAAGTGCTGTGTTTGAATTGAGCATGTCTGGCTAGAGCTATAGTACCTACAATGCCATTCAAGTGGTGGCACGTGCTTTAGCTAAAATGTACTCATCTAGTGCCAGATACAGAAAGGTGAGAAAAAGAGAACGCCTGGATTTGCAAGAGGTGCAGCCATGGAAAGTAAGCTATGGTTGAATTATTTGCATGAACCGGTCAGATTAGGTGCTATACATGTCCTCCAACATAGTGATTCTCAGTGATTTTTTCTATAACCCATAGTGTCAAATATACTGTATATTATGTTATATTTATTGTGTACAGCAGGGGCGGATAAACATTTTGGCAGGAGGACCACATTGTCTCTCTGACATTCATTCTGCATGAATGAATTTTACTGAGTTTATTTATAATACACATGAGAAGTGTAATACAGGCATGTAGAACGACATGAGAACTATGAACTGTTTGACACATGCACCTCTTGCACAGTGAAAACATCCAGACCAAGCCAGGAACACATGGAGACATAAGTTGTTCAGAGGCAATGGGGTTTTTTATTTTTTTAAATAACACCCAGGGAAAAGCAGAAAACACATGGATACTATAAAAAGCCTTGCTCTAACTTGACCCGCAGCTTGCATCTGGAGGTCCGACCAGCAGTAGCGGGCCAGCGTGGGCTCCCACAGTCTCCGACAGGGCTCATTGGAGACTGTGGACACCCTGCGGGTCAGATTTGGGGAGCCCAAGGGCCACAAATGGCCCCTGGGTCGGGGTTTGCCCACCCCTGCTCTAGATAAACTCTAGAAATAGTCTAGCCACTGCACCAGAGCAGCCCTACTTATTCCTGTAGGTAATAAAGAGTTTAGGCTAGCTGGTAGCGAGATAATACATTCATTGGCACATAATATTGCAAGAGCTCTAATAGATGTATGGAGAGAAAAAATACGAGCATCTGGTTACTTTGACATATTTTCTCGTATTCCAGCTTCACCATGTTTTGAGAACTATCAGGTTTAACAACAGTGCTGGGGATGAGGTCTATTTTAATGAGAACCAAGAGTCTGCCGCCGGGTATGACCTTGTGAACACACATGGTCCTCTGGAGGGTGAGCAGAGGCAGCTGCAGTGGCATGGCAGGTGCAGTGGCGCAGCCCCCGCAAACCCCACAGGTACAGGGCTTTTGCCCCCCTGACCTCCTCCAGGACCCCCACTACATTGAAATAAATGAATAAATAAATTGGGGAAGCTCAACCCATTCATAAAAATAAAGGGCTTATCTGAGGAAAAGGTAAAAATAATGGGGTTATACAGTGCAGATAATCTGCACCACAGCAGCTCTAGCCAGCTGCACAAAAAAAAAATAACCAGTTATACTAACCCTTCATAATTCTATTTTTGTTCAGACTGTGCCCATTTCTGTCTGCTCTGACAGCTGCCACGCTGGATACAGCAGGAGAGTTCGAGAGGGGGATCCCATCTGCTGCTACGATTGCGCTCCATGTCCAGAAGGGACGATTTCTAACCAGACAGGTGGGCAATATGGGTATTACTTAATCCAATGGTTCTCAAACGTTTTTAGCCCCTGGACCCACTTTGTAGAATGATCTCTTAGGACCCACCAGAAGTGATGTCATCAAGCAGGAAATGTTTTTAGCACCCTCTTATGACAAAATCAAATCAAATTAGTTAAGAAAATTAAAAATTTACAATAAACATTTATTTAAAATGAAGAACCCTCCTAACCCTCCCAATCAGTTGCTGATCTGTTTAAAAGCATTCCCCAAACTTCTCAGACTGCAATCCTATCCACTCAGACTGCAATCCTATCCACAATGAGTAAATCCCATTGACTGTCATTGTTAAAAGCATATACATAGCAGCCTGTTAAAAATACAGATCTGTAACATTTCCCCAAATGTAGTCACAAACCGTGGTAGCAGCAAATCTAACATATTAAAAATAAAACACACATTGAAATGCCTGAAATGAAATTGACTTATGACACACCTAGTGGGTCCCAACCCATAGTTTGAGAAACACTGGCTTAATCTCTTTAGCCAGAAATTCCCAAACTTACCAATTCTGTGGCACCCTTTGCCCTGTCGCAGTGACATCATCATGCAAAATTTCATGAGAACAGCATGAGATCTTATGAGCTCTCACACTATTTTCATGCAAACACAAGACCTCTTGCACAATCTAGGCCTAGTGAGTTGGGGAGAAGCGACCTCATGGCACCCCTTGGCACAGGGGCGCACAGATTAGAAACCACTGCCTTTAGTGATTGGCCAGATTTAAGACAGTTATGCTAATAAATTACATCTCTTAAAAAGTGTAAAACCACAGAATAGTAAATTTACAATGCAATATTTGTAACATAAATAACCTAAATCATCAAATTGCATTCAGAATTTATCTTTTTTATCTTCTATGATTTTACCCAGTCCAATGTGTTTGACTCTTTTAACTGTCAAAATCATTCAGATACACCTTTTGTTGGGAAAAGAGAACAAATCTGACTTCCGATCAACTCCTTGAAGAAGCACGTTTGGGAGTCTGGGCTTAAAAAACAGTGGTTCCATGCAGAATCCAGTTGCCCCCAGGGTACATTCCCCAGTAAAGGCAACTCTTGGGCAAACAGTTACAATTCAGCACTGCTAGCACAAACAAATCCTGAAAATGATCATGAGCAATATTGGAAAGGAAAAATCCTCAGCATTCAAACATGAATCAATAATTGTCTCTTTTTCTTCCTATTTTGCCTGCAAAATTACTGTTACAACACTGCAATTTCATTAAGGTTATAAATACCTTTGGCACTGCTGTATAATTCATAATTGTGGAATTTCTATTTCCATTTTGTTTTCTAGATGGGGATCATTGTAACAAATGTCCCGATGATCAGTATAGCAACCAAGGACGGGATCAATGCTTTCCCAAAGTTATCCATTTCCTCTCCTATAAAGAACCATTAGGAATTGTTTCAGCTTCCAGTTCCCTTTCTTTCTCTCTCATCACAGCATTGATATTGACCATCTTTGTTAAGCATCAAGACACTCCAGTCGTCAAGGCAAACAACAGAGATGTCACTTACGTTCTCCTCCTCTCCCTCTTGCTCTGCTTCCTCTGCTCCTTGCTCTTCATTGGACGGCCCAGCAAAGTCACCTGCCTTCTCCGGCAAACCACCTTTGGTCTCATCTTCTCTGTGGCTGTTTCTTCTGTGCTGGCCAAAATCAGCACAGAAGTTGTGCTGTGGTTGTGGCTGGGTGGCCTTGAAAGCCACAGTTGTGCTGTGCCAGCGCCTCAAGCCCCGTCGTGGGGCAGCCTCTCTCCAACTTGAGCCTCTCTCCGCTCCCAGAAAAGCGACCTGCCCGGTCGCTTCCAGGAACGTAACTGAGCCAGGTCTAGCGCCTGCCCGCTAGATCAGGCTCAGTCGTCCCACCCCCAATGCCAGCCAGCCAATCAGCTGGCAGCAAAGCCCTGCTGCCAGCTGATAGGGGGGATCAGCCTGGCAATCATTGCTAGCGTGCCCATACAGGCACGCTAGCTGCCTTAATGGGTAAAAAGCATTTAAAACATTAATTTTAACATTAAACAGTAAAACATAAAAACAAAGCAAGACCTAGCACATATCATTTAGGCATTGGGGGAACAAATAAGTCCAGGGAGGTAGTCAAGTCACAGCAGTATTTCAGAAGTGCAGAGGGCCAATATCTTACTCAGCAACCAAATTCCAGATGAAACAGGTACGTTTAGAGCCCTCAGTGAAAAGCTATGAGGGAGAGAGTAGTTCTCAATTCCCTTGGAAGGGAATTTCATAATTGCAGTGCCACTACAGAGAAGGATTGACCCTGAGCTGCCACCCCTGTCACTTTGGACAGAGGTAGCACTTGTAGCGGAGCCCCCTCAGGTGACCTGCCTGGAATGTATGGAAGGAGGCAGTCATTCAGATAGCCTGGACCCAAATCATGGAGGGCCCTAAAAATTAGAACCAGCACCCTGAGCTCCACCTGGACTGTGGGGATGGGCATTCACTCGTACCCACGGTTTCAGTTATCCACGAGGCATTTATCCCCACAGGTAAAGGGGCATGCCTGCATATGCTTTTAACAATTATAGTCAATGGGGCTTATGCCCAGGTAACTATGGATAGGACTGCAGCCTTTGGGATGTCTGGGGAATTTTAAACAGATCAGCAACTGCTTGGGTAGGTTAGGTGAGTTATTTTAAATAATTTTTTAAACTTATTGCAAACTTTTAATTTTCTGAATTCATTAGATTTCAGCACATGGGGGTGTTGAATTTCCTGCTTGATGATGTCACTTCCTGCCATGACATCACTTTCAGGTTAATGACATCACATCCAGTGAGTCCCGACAGATTATCATTCTAAAAAGTGGGTCCCAGTGCTAAAGAGTTTAGTTTACTGCACTAAGAGATAGAAAGTGCTCTAAAAACATTGCTACACAACACTTTTCTGCAGGTGTTGTACAAAACAGAGAATCTCAGAAAGACAGAGTGGGAGAGATAATTATCTGTTCTGTAATTAATAATTATGTGTTTGAATTTTCTCCATGTATCCTCCCACCTCCAAGGATTTTCAAAGGTGTCTGGCACAATAAAAAAAATCCATCATTTGTGGGACTCGATGATATTTCATAAGCCATGACATCACTTATATATGTATACATTGCAGGGTTTTCATATACCTAGCCTAGAATCATCAAGTGTATCTACACTGTTATGTCTAACATATATTTTATGCCTTATCAACTATTGCAGTGGCTGGTTATAAACATAAATGTATATGTAAACCTTTTAGATTACAGTGACCAAAATTTGCATTTAATTGCAGTGACTTAAAATGCTCTACCTGCTCTTTTTTCTATTCCTGCCTCAATTTATCCGTGCATCCTCAAAGGGTCTCTGCATAGCGACAGCTCATAGATCTGCATATAATTATTTGAAGCCAGGGAACTATCTAATTGGTGCTGTTTCATCTGTCTGTATGATTGCATATGCTGAAGAGTCCTTCAAGAACCAACCCCGTAATGCGATTAAACATACATACTCGTAAGTTTTTATGTTATTTGAATGAAATGCAGCTTTTCAGATTGTGAGAAGGGTAGAGCAACTGTTACCCTGCACATGCCCAAACTCATCTGATCTTGGAAGCTAAGCAGGGTCAGGCCTGGTTAGTACTTGGATGGGAGACTGCCTGGGAATACTGGGTGCTGTAGGCTTATACCATAGTCTTTCGAGACTGAAGGTTGCCAACCAGAAGGGTAGAGACAGCACAAGTGGCAAAATTTCAGGGTCTAGGAGAGTGTCTTAAGTTTACCCCACACCATTCCCAAAACATGCCCTTGCAGTTTTTACAGCAGAGGATTGGAAACACTTAAATAAAATGCACAGTCATGGGTGGCTTTTAGAGCTGACTGCACACACAAGTTTGCAGATCTCTACATAGAAAAATTTTTGTGAATAGGATCATTTTTTTCCCCTGCAGTGCTATTGGGAAATGTGTAGAATGGAACATGGTGTACTTGAGGAAGAGAGTGTGATATAACACCTTTCTCTTCCGGATGGTGATGGTGACTTCAGCTTGATTGATGTTTATCATGTTTCATCAAGTTTTAAACCGGCTACTCCAGTGGTTCCCAAACTTTTTAGCATCAAGATGCACTTTTTAAAATTACACTCTATTGGTGCCCACCTAGGTTTACCAAACTTTTTAGAAAAGGAGATCTGGAAAGAAATAATATTTATTTATTTATAATAACCAGAAAAAACCCCTCAAACATTCATCTCCCTATATTGTCACTTGTTTGCAGGAGCTGAGCTCTTTGCAGGTAATTAGCAGCTACAGTATCTGATTTTTGAAAAGCCTCAGGGCTTGAGGCAATTACTTATATGATCTTTCCATCACCCTTTGGGCACCCACCAAAAATCAGGTCGCGATCCACCAGTTGGTCCCGATTCACACTTTGGGAACAACTGGGCTACTCTGCTAGAACTGGGCATTTTGCGTTGCCAAGCAGCAGAGAGTAAGAACATACTCAGGTAAGCACCACCTTAAAAAAGATGCAGCCAAACTGGTGCGGGTGCAGTAGAGAGTGATGAGGATGATCAGAGGGCTGGAAAACAAGTCCTATGAGTAGAGGCGCTTGTTTCCAGTGAGTATGATAGGATTATAGCCTATGGGCCCAATCCAATCCAACTTTCCAGTGCTGATGCAGCCAAAGCAAGTGGAGCATGCACTGCATCCTGTGGTTGGGAGACAGTCATGGAGGCCTTCTCAAGGTGAGGGAATATTTCTTTCTTTGGGGTTGCATCAGTGCTGGAAAGTTGGATAGGACTGGGCCCTAATTCTTACTGAACCCAATGGGCTTACTTCTGAGTAAAATACTCAACACCTTTTTCAAAGATCTCTCCCTATGAGGAAAGGTTGAGAACTTAGTATGTTTGGCCTGGAGAAGAGAAGCCTGAGGGGGGATGTGATAGTGCTCTTCAAATACCTGAAGAGCTGTCATATGGAAGAAGGAACAAATTTGTTCTCAGCTGCCTCTGATAGTTGAAAAAAATCCAGTGGGTACAAACTGCAAGAGAGGAGAATCAGGCTGGATGTCAGGAAAAAAAAGTTATTGATGGTCAGAGCAGTTCAGCAGGGGAAGAGATTGCCGAGGGAGGTGGTGGGTGCTCTTCTGAAGATCTCCAAGCAAATGCTCGGCAGGTACCTGCTGGGCATACTCTAGGAGGATCTCCTGCTACAGGCAGAGGGTTGGACTAGAAGACCTTGTGGATCCCTTCCAACCATATGATTCTGTGACAAAAAGGCAATTTAAGATATTTCACTTCCACATAGGTTAGAGACAAGAAATTACCAGCATACCTTGGCATTGTTATTTGCCGTTGAGGAAATCAACCGAGATCCCAATCTCCTACCTAATGTCACCCTGGGCTTCCACATCTATGACACTGCCTTTCAAGCAAGATTACACTATGATAACCTTCTGTCCCTTTTGTCTGGAAAAGAAGACAGCTTCCCCAATTTCAAATGTGGTAAACAACCCAAGATTTCAGCAGTCATTGGAGGACTCAGTTCTGAAACGGCTATCCAACAATCCACCATGCTCAATCTCTACAAGCTTGCACAGGTAGGAATGAGAGGCACGCAGCACCAATTTATCAGGCAACATGCTTGTTCTATTTGATGCATCACACTTGAACACACACAAAAATCACACACAAAAGGGTGTCAGGAATGCAACACTCTTTTGGCAGATCTTCCACGTTCTCAGTGGCATCACTAGAATTTACGTTACCTGATGTGGGAGGCCAGCAAGTCACCCCCATGATGGACCTTTTTCCATGCAGTGGGCAAGGTGGGGCACATGGTGATGTACTATTGCCACACCCCCACTGGGTTTTTAACTATACCTTTTGATAGAACAGAGATATTCCAATGTGGATTTTTTCTTTTTCATTGCATTCTGCTGTAAATCACACATTGAATGGTATCTAACATGTTGGTATTATTCCTACAAATAGCGATTTTAGTGATTTTGGTCACTACTGTTGTCATCCCCCTGAGGGTGTCACTTGACTTATTGGTTCCATTCTGTGTATTGGTCCCATATTAAATCCTGGCACTCCAGTGCAGTTGCATGGTCAGGCAAATCTAGACCAGTGGTTCCCAAACTGATTTTTGATGGGTTGCGAAGAGCCTCCAATAGAAATAAAAATATATGATACAGATATAGAAATACAAATGCAGGCATGATCAGATAACTATTGCCTCAAGCTCTGAGACTATTCAAAATTCCGATAGCTGCTAATTGTCCTGCAAATAGCTCAGCTCCTGCAGTTTGCAAGGAGCTGAGGTTCGGCAGTTTGCAAGGTTGTGTAACTATAGGGAGTCAAATGGCTTAGTTGATGCCCCCTAATAAAGAATTCCAAAAAACTCAGAAGATGATGATGATGATGATGATGATGATGATGATTTCTTGGGAGAAATGTGGGAAAGGAAGAACAAAATTCATTAAAGTCATTATGAGAAATAGATCAAGTTTTTGAAAATAAATAAACAAATAAAATATTACTTGTAAGTAAATTATAAAAGTATTGTTTAATTTTAATTTTTTTTTTAGTCTCATAAACCTAAGTGGTTCCTGATAAAAGTGTCATTTTAAAAAGTGGGTCCTGATGCTAACAAGTTTGGGAACTACTGATCTAGACTATAATAATGAACCAGGTATATATACACGGTTCATTGTTATAGTCTAGATCAGTACATATATACTAATATATATATATGGATGTGTGAGTACTTATACTTCTACAATTTCTTATCTTTCTGTCAATCAATTTGGACTCTATATTTTATATTCATTCCTGACTGAAATGGTTTACCGCGGTAAAATTAATATCAGAAGCACACACAGAAAATGTAAGTGAGAACCGTTAAACCATCAACAGTTAGACACTTAAGCCAAATACAGGTTGGGTCTCACTATTCACGAGGGTTCCGTTCCAAGAACTCACATGGATGGCAAAAAACGCACTATAGCCAATCAATTTAAAAAACTAACTTTCTTTGCTCTGGTGATTTAAAAACAGACTTGATGACCTTTGTAATGCACACAGAGGCCATCAGTCTCTCTCCAGGCTTCACTAGGAGGCAGCAACCCCTCCCTTCACCAGGAGCCCCAGCAAGGGGGAAAGAAAGAATGGAGAAGGTGATAAAGTTGCCATTGAGCCTACTTTCAAGGGGGAAGGGAGGAGTGAAGCCTGCAGAGAATGATTGATGGATTGTCAGCCTGCTGCCCTCTCTGGCATTATTAAACGACTGTTGTACTTTAATTTAAAGGGCCCTTCTCATCAGCTTTGACACAGAAAAATCTGTGGATACTTAGGTTCTACCTGTAATCACTTGTATGACTGTCTCTATGCAACAGTAAAAAGCAGTTTTTTAAACGGTGATTTTAAAGGGGTGCATTTTTCCCCTTCTCCTGGGATCAGCACATTCCTTCTCATTTGCAGGGGCCATTCGTGTTGAGTCAAAACTGTGTATAAAAAATCCATGTATAAGAAGGCTGGACCTGTATAAGTTAAACCATTCATGGTAACAGTCACTGAAACAAAGACCTGTTCTGTTTTGCTCAAGACAAAAGTTTTAAGTTTAAAGCTCAGCAAAGGGGGAGATCTACTCACCTTTCCAGGGGAAGGGTTTCACAGTATTGAATCCACAGCAGGGGAGCTTTGACCAATGTTCTCATCAATGATGATGATGGAATAGATCACAAAAGTTCTACCTCTTCTCCCCCCCCCCCCCATCTTCAGCTCAGCTATGGCTCACTTCAGCAAAGATTGGGAGACAAAACTCAGTTCCCTTTTTTGTACCAAGTGGCCCCAAATGAAGATTCACAGAGCGAAGGGATAGTGAGGATCTTACAATATTTTCAGTGGACATGGATTGGACTCATCATTTCAGACGATGGTAGTGGAGAGGCGTTTGAACACCATTTGAAATCACTGCTCAGTTTGAATGGCATCTGTGTTGACTTCACAAGAAAGACCCCATTATTTTATCACCCATCTGGTAGCATATCCACCATGGGTTTCAAATGTGACATTCCAATAGTTCTTACTAAAACAAAAACCAATGTGATTGTTGTATATGGGGATGCACAGTCCATGAATGGTTTACAAATGATTATGAATGTCTATAAACCATATAAGAGGTCACCCTTGAAGAAAGTTTGGATCACAACAACCCGTTGGGACTTCATTTCAACAATAATTACTGGGGATGCAGATTTCAAATCCTTCCATGGCTCCTTGTCCATAGCAATCCACAAAAATATGGTGCCAGGATTTCAAAAGTTTCTCCAGACTTTTAACCCTTCCCAGCATGGAAAGGGTTTGTTCATGAAAAGTTTCTGGATTGCTTTGTTTGGCTGTTGGAATGAAAAATCTGCCATGCCCGTACCACTCTGTACAGAGGGAAAAAAGTTAGAGACTCTTCCTGAGACTGTGTTTGAAATGGACATGTCTGACAAAAGCTACACTATCTACAATGCAGTCTATGCCTTGGCACATACATTACATGCCATTCATTCATCCAGGCCAAGAACATCGGTAGAGACTTCCAAATGGAAACTTCACACCATGCAATCATGGGAGGTAATGACGGAACTGTGTTTATTGCGTTATTGAGACCTTCGGGAGAGTGTGTGGATGTGTTCAATGTAAACAGCAGTTGACTAAGAAGCTGATGTGCATTGGAAACATGATGAGGAGTTTAAATCTTTAATGTCACTGTAGTCCAATCTGGATTGACCCTCACTCGGAAAATATTTGTTGCAGGGATGGGAGGGATAGTCTCATTCCCTCTTAGCTGTTGGCTAGTGTTGGTCAGATCTGCCGAGGCTTTGCTGAACTTTACCTCTGCTTTAAACAAACCCAAATAAAAACTAGCTTGAGGTTACAAAAACAGTCCAGCCTAAGAGAACAGAACTAGGAGGGGAAGGGCCAATTCCCAACCCATTAAGAGCCCCATTAGGCTAATCCAAGCAGTCCGTTCAGGAGCCTGCAGAGTAGGTCACGCCCATCAGCAGCCATTTGCCTTCCTGAGCTTTTGTAAACTCACCTGGGAAGACCAGCCCCCTTTCAATCAGGAAGGAAGGAGGGGGGAGGAGCCAGCCAGGAGTATAAAGCTAGGCAGGCCATCGCATGAGGCTCTCTGCAGACGCGTGTGGCCTCTGGGACACCAAGTGCCTCTGGGAACTAAGTGCCAGGTAAGGCACAAGAGTTTAGCATCTGGGCGAGTTCAGCAGCAGGGCGAGGAGGCCAGGGCCCCATACACTGCCCTTCCTCTTCCCTAGAGAAAAGGGCTGCTATCCAGTGTACGGTTTTTAAAAGGACCCCTAAATAAAACAACAACAACAAAAAAAAAGCTATGCAGTCAGACAGCCAGCAGCAGGGTGGGGGCTATCCAGTGTTCTGCATCGAGTGCCACATGTATGATTATATGCCTCTGGGGCATAAGTCATGGGTGTGTCCTTGGTGCAAGGAGCTCCAGGGTCTCAGGGAACGCGTCCGCTCCCTTGAAGCCTTGGTGGCCGACCTGGAGAAGCGCAGGCAGCCAGAGGAGGACCGTGGGGAGACTTCTGGGGACGATCAGGCTTCGTCCCAACCTCAGGCGTGCAGCTCCTCGGCTGCCCGGGTGGGAAGTCTCGGGACTGGAGGACGTCATCCTGGAGAGGAGGGAAACAATCCCCTAGGGGGGATCCCTTCTCCAGGGGATGGGCCCGTATCCGAGCGCACTCGGGATACTCCTCGGCGGGAGGGGGGTCGGGGGCTTCTTGTAGTGGGGGATTCGATTATTAGAAACATAGAGAGGGGGGTTTGCGACGGATGTGAGGACCGCATGGTGACTTGCCTGCCTGGTGCGAAGGTTGCGGACATCACTTCTCGTCTAGACAGGCTGGTAGACAGTGCTGGGGGAGAGGTAGCGGCTGTGGTGCATGTCGGCACCAACGATGTGGGCAAGTGTAGCTGGGAGGTCCTGGAGGCCAAATTTAGGCTTTTAGGCAGGAAGCTGAAAGCCAGGACCTCAAAGGTAGCGTTCTCTGAAGTGCTACCTGTTCCACGCGCAGGGCCAGCTAGGCAGGCGGAGATCAGGGGTCTCAATGCGTGGATGAGACGGTGGTGTAGGGAGGAGGGGTTTAGATTCGTTAGGCACTGGGGAACGTTTTGGGACAAGCGGGGCCTGTACAAGAGGGACGGGCTCCATTTGAACCAGAATGGAACCAGACTGCTGGCGCATAACATTAAAAAGGTGGCAGAGCAGCTTTTAAACTGATCCCTGGGGGAAGGCCGACAGGAGCCGAGGGGCATCCGGTTCGGGACTCCTCATCCCTATGGGATGAGGATGGGGAGGTTAGAGAACAACAAGACAAAGGCAGGGTAGGAGAAGAAATTGGGAAAGGTAGGGTGATGGGATGTGATAGACGATTTGGCACGATGAGAGGATGTGGGGACAAAGGAGTGAATAAGCAGCCCATCCTAGGGCATTCCGTGTATAAATGCTTTTATGCGAATGCCCGAAGTCTACGAGCAAAGGTGGGAGAACTGGAATGTCTGGTGACAAGGGAAAATATTGACATAGTGGGCATAACGGAAACCTGGTGGAATGCGGAGAATCAGTGGGATACCGCAATCCCGGGCTATAAACTCTACAGGAGGGACAGGCAGGGGCGTGTTGGAGGTGGGGTGGCCCTTTATGTTAAGGAAGGGATAGAATCCAGCAAAGTAGAGATTGAAGGTGGGTCCGACTCCACCGTAGAATCTCTGTGGGTTAAATTACCAGGCTTGTGCAGCGATGTAATACTGGGGGCGTGCTATCGTCCTCCAGACCAGAAATCTGATGGGGACCTTGAAATGAGGAAACAGATCAGGGAGGTGACAAGGAAGGACAGGGTTGTAATCATGGGGGACTTCAATTATCCTCATATTGACTGGGTCAATTTGTGTTCTGGTCACGATAAGGAAACCGGATTTCTTGACGTGCTGAATGACTGTGGCTTAGATCAGTTAGTCACGGAGCCCACCAGAGGACAGGTGACTCTGGATTTAATTTTGTGCGGTACGCAGGACCTGGTTAGAGATGTAAACGTTACTGAGCCATTGGGGAACAGTGATCATGCTGCGATCCGTTTTGACGTGCACGTTGGGGGAAGAATACCAGGCAAATCTCTAACAAAAACCCTTGACTTCCGACGGGCGAACTTCCCTCAAATGAGGAGGCTGGTTAGAAGGAGGTTGAAAGGGAGGGTAAAAAGAGTCCAGTCTCTCCAGAATGCATGGCGGCTGCTTAAAACAACAGTAATAGAGGCCCAGCAGAGGTGTATACCGCAAAGAAAGAAGGGTTCCACTAAATCCAGGAGGGTGCCCGCATGGCTAACCAGCCAAGTTAGAGAGGCTGTGAAGGGCAAGGAAGCTTCCTTCCGTAAATGGAAGTCTTGCCCTAATGAAGAGAATAAAAAGGAACATAAACTGTGGCAAAAGAAATGTAAGAAGGTGATAGGGGAGGCCAAGCGAGACTATGAGGAACGCATGGCCAGCAACATTAAGGGGAATAATAAAAGCTTCTTCAAATATGTTAGAAGCAGGAAACCCGCCAGAGAAGCGGTTGGCCCTCTGGATGGTGAGGGAGGGAAAGGGGAGATAAAAGGAGACTTAGAGATGGCAGAGAAATTAAATGAGTTCTTTGCATCTGTCTTCACGGCAGAAGACCTCGGGCAGATACCGCTACCCGAACGGCCCCTCCTAACCGAGGAGTTAAGTCAGATAGAGGTTAAAAGAGAAGATGTTTCAGACCTCATTGATAAATTAAAGATCAATAAGTCACCGGGCCCTGATGGCATACACCCAAGGGTTATTAAGGAATTGAAGAATGAAGTTGCAGATCTCTTGACTAAGGTATGCAACTTGTCCCTCAAAACGGCCACAGTGCCAGAAGATTGGAGGATAGCAAATGTCACGCCTATTTTTAAAAAGGGAAAGAGGGGGGACCCGGGAAACTATAGGCCGGTCAGCCTAACATCCATACCGGGTAAGATGGTGGAATGCCTCATCAAAGATAGGATCTCAAAACACATAGACGAACAGGCCTTGCTGAGGGAGAGTCAGCATGGCTTCTGTAAGGGTAAGTCTTGCCTCACGAACCTTATAGAATTCTTTGAAAAGGTCAACAGGCATGTGGATGCGGGAGAACCCGTGGACATTATATATCTGGACTTTCAGAAGGCGTTTGACACGGTCCCTCACCAAAGGCTACTGAAAAAACTCCACAGTCAGGGAATTAGAGGACAGGTCCTCTCGTGGATTGAGAACTGGTTGGAGGCCAGGAAGCAGAGAGTGGGTGTCAATGGGCAATTTTCACAATGGAGAGAGGTGAAAAGCGGTGTGCCTCAAGGATCTGTCCTGGGACCGGTGCTTTTCAACCTCTTCATAAATGACCTGGAGACAGGGTTGAGCAGTGAAGTGGCTAAGTTTGCAGACGACACCAAACTTTTCCGAGTGGTAAAGACCAGAAGTGATTGTGAGAAGCTCCAGAAGGATCTCTCCAGACTGGCAGAATGGGCAGCAAAATGGCAGATGCGCTTCAATGTCAGTAAGTGTAAAGTCATGCACATTGGGGCAAAAAATCAAAACTTTAGATATAGGCTGATGGGTTCTGAGCTGTCTGTGACAGATCAGGAGAGAGATCTTGGGGTGGTGGTGGACAGGTCGATGAAAGTGTCGACCCAATGTGTGGTGGCAGTGAAGAAGGCCAATTCTATGCTTGGGATCATTAGGAAGGGTATTGAGAACAAAACGGCTAGTATTATAATGCCGTTGTACAAATCGATGGTAAGGCCACACCTGGAGTATTGTGTCCAGTTCTGGTCGCCGCATCTCAAAAAAGACATAGTGGAAATGGAAAAGGTGCAAAAGAGAGCGACTAAGATGATTACGGGGCTGGGGCACCTTCCTTATGAGGAAAGGCTACGGCGTTTGGGCCTCTTCAGCCTAGAAAAGAGACGCTTGAGGGGGGACATGATTGAGACATACAAAATTATGCAGGGGATGGACAGAGTGGATAGGGAGATGCTCTTTACACTCTCACATAATACCAGAACCAGGGGACATCCACTCAAATTGAGTGTTGGGCGGGTTAGGACAGACAAAAGAAAAAATTTCTTTACTCAGCGCGTGGTCGGTCTGTGGAACTCCTTGCCACAGGATGTGGTGATGGCATCTAGCCTAGATGCCTTTAAAAGGGGATTGGACGAGTTTCTGGAGGAAAAATCCATTATGGGGTACAAGCCATGATGTGTATGCGCAACCTCCTGATTTTAGGAATGGGTTAAGTCAGAATGCCAGATGTAGGGGAGAGCACCAGGATGAGGTCTCTTGTTATCTGGTGTGCTCCCTGGGGCATTTGGTGGGCCGCTGTGAGATACAGGAAGCTGGACTAGATGGGCCTATGGCCTGATCCAGTGTGGCTGTTCTTATGTTCTTATGTTCTTATGTCCTATCAGTCATTCAATCTTGTCTTTCATGTTTTGAATACTCTAGGTGCATGCATGTTGTTGTTTTTTTGCAAATATGTGTAACAATTTCTTAAGTAAATGCAGCAAGGTATGAATGAGTGAACACTGTATTCCACGGGAGCCAGGAAGTAGCCAGAGGTCTCTGCGTCTCCTTCCCCCAAGGAAAGCCACAGGCCCCGCAATGGGACTTCTCATGTCTGCACTGGATATTTTGTTCGTGCAGATGAGAAAACCTCCATGTTGGGCTTTGCAGCTCAACTCAGAGGATAGGATCAGGCGGAAAAGAGCTCTGCCAGTCCCATCTCCCTCTTGGGCTGGTCACTCACCCTGCCCCACTCTCCCCCACCCCAGAACAACTCCCCCTCGCCCTGAAAAGCTCACCTTTGGGCTTACATTTGGGGGCTCCTGCAACCTTCCCATTCAGTGCTAAGGCCAAGCACTGACGCGCGCTGATGCAGCACAGGTGGCCTCTCCACCCTGGGTACTGCAGACATTCCTTACAGCATGTTTGCAACACCCAGCGTCGGTGCGGAAGCTCAGTGCCTGTACTCATATTACACAGGATTGGGCCCTTAAACCAGGATCTCTGAGCAGCTGTTCTCAGACTTCAGGGTGGAAATTTTGCTAGTGAGTCTTCTCTGTTCAGCAGAAGAGGATGTGATAGTTGCATTGAGGGCTCAAACCTACCCAGATTTCCAGTGCTGATGCATCTGCAGAGCACTGCTGAGGTACCTTGTGGAGTCCTGTGTGACTACTCTGCCACTGCAGGAGGCAGCACACACCTTGTTGGCATGTCTGCCTCCATGCTGGTACTCTGGATAGGATTGGGCCTAGCCCCCAAGAAAAAAGACTGCAGTCTAGGCAAACTAACACATCAACTGTTTGAATCCTTCTCATGTTATCGCCTGAATGTGCTTCAGTGAAAGAAGGGATTCAGTCTCCAGTGCAGGAATTTACATTTGTGGTATGGTATTTGTGGTATGGAAATCTTTCCATAGTTGCAAACACTTGCTGCAAGGGAGTGGCGCCAGGATGCAGTGCTCTTGTTGTCTTGTGTGCTCCCTAAGGCACCTCGTGAACTACAGAAGCTGGACTGGATGGTCCTTTGGTCCTGATCCAGCAAGGTTCTTCTTATGTTCTTATGCTCTGGTTTTATAAATCCTGAGATCTGATCTTCATTTCCAGCTTCATCCATTTTTGAGAACAATTCATTTCAACAACAATGCTGGGAATGAAGTGTTTTTCAGTGAAGGCATGGAATTCTCCACTGGATATGACATTCTGAACTTCATCACTTTCCCAAATAAATCCTTCATCCGAGTGAGAATTGGGAGGATGAATTCTCAGGCCTCCTCCAACCAAGGGTTCACCATTAAGAAAGAGACCATTATTTGGCCTAGCAGCACCAACCAGGTGAGTGTTTCAGATTCTGATTTCCTGTGGAAGCTATTTTATTTCATCCATGCCTCTGGCTCTCTGATTTTTCCAGTTCAGGTTGAGTACCCCTTATCTGTAATTCAGAAATACAGAATATTCCGAAATCTGGAACATTTTTGAGCGTGACTTTTTTCTCCTAAAGAAATAAAATCACAAACTGTGTTTCATGCACAAACCTTGTTTCCTGCACATAATTATTTTTTTTTTTAAAATTACCTTCAGGCTATTTGTGAATGTGTCATATGAAATATCAACAAATTTTGTGTTTAGACTTGGGCCTCATCCCCAACATCTCTCATTATATATTTGCAAATATTGTGAAATATAGAAAAATCTGAAACCCAAAACACTTCTGGTTCCAAGCGCTTTGGATGAGGGATGCCCAACCTGTATTAGTGCCACAGAACTGATTCCGGCACATACCACATGGACATTTTCGGGGGCCCTCCCAGATGCCCTGACCCCCAACTTACCCTGGAGCAGGCACCCCATGCCCAGGGTGGGGAGGCTTCCCTGCCCTTGAGGGGGGCAAAGAAGGTTGGCTCACCCCAACCAGACAGAGGGGGCTGGCAGGGCAAACAAGAAAACAAACCAGGAACAGGAAAGGCCTTTTCTGCCCCACTTGGGGGAAGGGGAGGGGCCAAAAGGGGGCCAAAAGGAAGCCAGGGATGAGAGGGGGCAGTGAAGCAGGGAGCTGTGAGTTGAACAGCTCCTGCTACCAAGCCAGGTGTGGCAGCTCTGCTAAGGAGGAGGACAAGGGTGCTGGAACCCCTCCCCTCTCCAGCCAATCTGAGGCCTCCCTGGGGGTGGGACAAGCCTGCTCCAGGCCCCTCCAGGGCTGGGCCCCTCCAGACATCTTGTTCCTGTTAAAGGTTAGGCCAGCCATTTTCAACCACTGCACCGTGGAACATTGGTGTGCTGCAATCTGTTTGCAGGTATGCCTTGGGAGTGCCTTGGTCATTCATTAGTAGGGCAACTGGAGGATATGAGCCCCTCTCCACTGGCAGTATGGTGTGCCTGGTCAATTGTGAAAAATCTACTGGTGTGCCTTTAGCGCCTTCTCAGTGTGCTGTGAGATTAAAAATGTTTGAAAATCGCTGGGTTAGGCTTTTCAGAATATATTCTTAGCCTAGGATGTATGGATATCTTCAAACTTTGGGTTATGATGTGTACATGTACTGATAAATTAGGCACAATTTAACTGCGCTGTCTCCGTATTGTGATCAGGGGTCTCCACATTCTGCATGTTCTGAGAGATGTCAGCCTGGATGCCACAGAAGAGCTCGTGAGGGAGAACCAACCTGCTGCTATGACTGCTTGAGATGCCCTGAAGGAACCATTTCAAACCAGACAGGTCCGCCATTCAGGAACCTCAGAATATACATGGGGACACTTGATAACTATGCTTTCGTCCTTCTCCTTTTCATCCCTGGCACTGAAATTGACATCTCAGGGATTCATAGTCACTGCCTCAGTTCATGTCTGGCTGTGATTTTAATCCAAACCGTACAACATGATGCCTTAATGCACCGGCAAATCCCTCCCCCCTCCTATTTATTTATTTTTCACATTTTCTACCACCCTTCCATGGGGCTCAGGGTGGTGCACATTGTTCCTCCCCTCTTTTTGTCCTCACAACAGCCTTGAGAAGTAGGTGAGGCTGAGCGATAGTGACTGGCTCAAGGTCAGGCAGGAAGCTTCTTGACTGAGCAGGGATCTGAACCTAAAAAGACCTGGTGTAGGTCCAAGGACATGAATTGGACAGCAGGTAGCCTATGAAAACAAAAGAAAAAAGTGTTTTTTTTTACCTCCCCTAGGCTGTCTGGTTTCCCCTCCCCCCCAGCCCATAGCATGGAGTGTGGTCTCTGTCAGCAATAGTAGTGTAGCTAAGGCAGGGCCAGGGGATACAGGGCCCTGGGTACCACATCTTGAGGGGTGTCAAGCCAGGGGATCATTCACAGGCATTCAGAGTGATTGAGGGCCTCCTTGCCACAGCAGTAGCTTCTGCACCCACTTCGTGGACACTCAGGACTGTTACGCACTGCTCTGAGCGGCTGATGGCTTTTTCGCTTTCCTCCCTCTTTTTGGAGGAAAAAAGGCCAAAGAAGCCATTGGAATGCTCAGATTGGCACACAACCACTCTGAGGGGTTGCAGGACTCAGAATGGTGGAAAAAGCAGTAGGACGCTCAGAGCGGCACTCAGCCTCTCTGAGCATGCTGTAACCTGGAAGTAATCGGCAGTGATGTCATCACGTCACCACAATTGCTTCCAGTTCAGGTATGTCCAGGAGGTGACATCGCAGGTCAGGGCCCTGGATACCAAAGGGGCCAACTACGCCTCTGGTCAGCAGCACTGCCCTCTCTGGACACGGACGCAGACACACACAGAGCCACACAGATTGCTTCCAGGTCTCTTCTCAGACCTGGACAATTGCTTAGACCTGGACAATTGCTTCTCAGACCTGGACAATTGCTTCCAGGTCCAGGACAATTGCTGATTGTCCTGATACTACCGAACTACCTAACTGAACTACCAAACTACCGAACTACCGAACTGATACTACCGAACTACCGATTGCCCTGATACTACCTAACAGGGATCTTTGAGGGCTCTAGGGTTCAGAACCAACAACTCTGAGCGCCCAAAACCCTGGGAGTGAGACCAAGTATACAACACACAGGAAATTAGAATCTGAAACACTCACCTGGTTGATGCTGCTAGGCCAAATAATGGTCTCTTTCTTAATGGTGAACCCTTGGTTGGAGGAGGCCTGAGAATTCATCCTCCCAATTCCCACTTGGATGAAGGATTTATTTGCTTCCAGGTCCAGGACAATTGCTTCCAGGACCTTCTCAGACCTGGAAAATTGCTTCCAGGTCTCTTCTCTTAACAGCCGCAGGAAGTCCTCCTGGAATGGATCTCATCTTTTGGGATGGGCACATCAGTCACTCTTGTCTCTTGAGCTGGAACATTTCATTTCAGCTGCACTGAACTGGAACACCTTTGTGTGATACACAGGCTGCTTTTCCATGACTAGGTGTCTCTTTCCTTGACTAGATGTCTCTTCAGCCTTGACAAAGCTATAAACACAATATAATCATCTGGTTTTGAGATGTCCCTTATTGTGACTGGTTTAGCCAAATGCCAACTGCTTTCCTTCTGCTTCTTGACACCGCTTCACTGACACTCCTCACACATGCATCAGTTATTCTAATTCCCGTAGTATCAGGAGGTAGCAGAATATTTCAAGGGAAGAGGGTAAAAAGTGAGAGAGTGATAAAAAAAATATATGACCTAGTAAGTAGTATCCATATCTGTTTAGACTCAGAATAGACGGTCTCTTGGCATAATGGATACCTTCTGAAACCTGATAACTCCTTCAGTAAGGTGATAATTTTCAACTACACCCTGGGCCCATGAGGTAAATTGTACATGTGCACAGGTTCAAAATGGGAGCCCAGGAGCCAAAGGAAGGGGCCTGACAATTTCCTGGGGTTTTTCATTTTCCAGTCTCCACAGAACCCATGTGGGGTGGGTGGGTGAAGGGGATACACCATACTTGGGCCTGGGGTCAAAAGGGGGGTCTGACTGGCAATCGGGGACCCAGAAATTTCCTGTAATTCAAAAAAAAATTACATATATTATGTAGACTGGCATTCACATTTTGTGTAACCCTACATAGTTTTATATATCCTAATTCATAGAAATTGTAATCCAATCAGAGTATGACTTTATGATCCAATGAAGAAAGGAAGGAGTTCAAATGATATCCCGGCAGGGGAGATGATTAGGATTGGCCTCAGTGAGTGGCATGAGACTGTCTTCTCTTTTCAGATGCATCTCACTGTGACAAATGCCCAGAAGATGAGCATCCCAGCAAGGATCACAGCCACTGTATCCCCAAAGTCATCACTTATCTAGCATACGATGAACCTTTAGGCACTGTTCTGGCTTCCACTGCATTGGTTTTCACTCTGCTCACAGCTGTGGTGCTTGCAACTTTCATCAAATATCGGGACACCCCCATCATCAGAGCCAACAATCGGGATTTCACTTACCTTCTGCTCATCTCCCTCTTGCTCTGCTTCCTCTGCTCCTTGCTGTTCATTGGACAAGCAAGCAGGTTGACCTGCCTTTTTCGACAGGCTGCTTTTGGAAGTGCCTTTTCTCTTGCTCTTTCTTGTGTGTTGGGCAAAACCATCACTGTGGTTCTTGCATTCGCAGCCACAAACCCAGGAAGCAAGATGAGAAAATGGGTTGGGAAAAAACTACCCTTTTCCATTATCCTTGTTGGTTCTATTGTTCAGGTTGGCCTCTGTGTCATCTGGCTGGGCACCTCTCCTCCATTCCCAGACCTTGACATGTTCTCCCAGCCTGGTCAGATCGTAGTGGTATGTAATGAGGGCTCAGGCACCATGTTCTATCTTGTTCTGGGCTACATGGGCTCTCAGGCCTTCATTAGCTTCATGGTGGCCTTCTTAGCCAGGAAGCTGCCTGACACTTTCAACGAAGCCAAGTTCATCACCTTCAGCATGTTGGTCTTTTGCAGTGTGTGGGTGTCCTTTTTTCCAAGCTACCTGAGCACGAAAGGGAAATACATGGTGGCTGTGGAGATCTTCTCCATTTTGGCCTCCAGTACTGGGTTACTTCTTTGTATTTTTGCTCCTAAGGTGTACATTATTTTGTTTAGGCCAGTCATGAACACCAGGGACCAATTCTTTAAGAAAAGGAATTCTACTAAGTAACTCCTTAGAGTCGTGTAAAGGCCCATGGCTGTGGCAAGGGTTGGAGGTTCTTTTTGGTTCCAATGAAGAAGGGAGTCCAATCCTAGCTTGTCATAAAACAGCTTTATTTATCAAAAATCTGAGAGCATCAACTTACAGGAGCACTTTCAGGCACAAGACTTACAAAACTCTAGGTGACCCACCGAGCCAGCAAGTCCCAGGAGCAAAGAATTGGCTGAACAGAGGGACTTATATAGGCTATAGGTTACTAAAAATATCAGCACAATGAGCAAGAACAGGCTAATTGAAAACAGAGTGACATATGTTGCTGAAATATAAACTATGCATTATTACTCTTTCCAGAATTCTCATCATTAAGAGTTATGAAGCAGGTGCAATGAAAAGATTGTTGTAGGCCTTAGTCTGGGAAAACACTGTGCATTAACAGCCCAATCCTAGCCACACTTTCCTGGGAGTAAGCCCCATTGACTCTAATGGGACTTACTTCTGAGTAGACCTGCATAGGATTGGCCTCCTGGTCAGCTGCAGGTCAGGTCATTTGCATTTGGGCCCAACTTCTCACGGGAATGTTGCAGAGATTTCCAGCGAAAAAGCAGACGGCTTTCTGAAAATGGAAGGCAAGGAGAGAAGATGGCCGCCAGGCCTTGCACCTGCCATTACAAGTAATTTGGAATGTTAGCAATCCCCGCTCAGTCTATCATGTGATGACCAATATTAGTAAGTCTGGGCTCTTCCAATCGGGGTGCTCTGTGTCCCCTGCTTCTCTTGAGAAATGGAACTAATTCTGGAATGAATCCTCAGGTATAGGATAGTCATTTGTACTATAACCCATTCTCTGGTTGACTTCTTGGCAATGGGTGCAGCAGAGTCAGTCATCTTACAGATTCATGTACCTGTACAACTCCCTCACTAGTTTTTAGGAAGAACATTTTCAAAAACCCGTAGCACTGCATGTTGAGTGCAGTGGAGTATTGGGTCAGCTATGCGTGTCTTATTAGGGAATCTGCAGCTGTGACTTTTTGAGCTCAAGTTTGGGGATCTTTGGACTCCCTAGGGGACTTCAGAGTCCACCAGAAGTTGGAAATTTGATTGAGTGAATGCGCCAGAAAGTCAGATAGCAAGTGACTTTTCACCCCCAAACTGTTGATGGAGGCTACTGGGGTCTTCTTCAAGCCATACCTATTGCAGCAAGAGACAGTACTTTTTAAGGTGATGGAACTTACGACTTGGGGCAGTTGCCCTTGCTAGCTCCTAGTTAAAGGATGGGGAGACATGTCCAGTGTTTCATTATAGGCTGGACATTGATGAAAGATCAGAAAGGATCTTGAGATACTTAACAGAAAAATAGGAAATATTGGCACAGCTGTAGAAGGCAGCTACTTCCTAACTGTGTTCATTAAACTCTATTGGAATAGTCCCTGGCTGTAAGTGACAAGGCATACAGCGTCTGCAGTATAATAGCAAGCCATCTTTGCAATGTCAGATTGGGGCTGTGGCCGTGCTTGGTCTTGGGAGAAGGGGAAGGCTCCCTGCAGATTTCAGGATGCCTCCTTTCAAAACGAAGCAGCCGGTGTCATGTCGCAGTTGGGTTTTGGAAAGGGATAGCATGAGGCAGAAGGATTGGTCAAAGAGGCCCAAATAACTTCTCCAGAGACTTCTTAGCTCAGGGGTGCTGGCTGAGACCCCCATAAGTAACTACAACAAATTCAACCTCCAAAGCTTCTTGACTTGTTAAGCTGTGCATGATGCAGTTTGGAGCTTCCTTGATGCCACACCACAGGCTGAAGTGGCATCGCCTGGGCTGTCTGGTTTACCTCGCCTGGGCTGTCTGGTTCCCCCTCCCCCCCAGCCCATAGCATGGAATGTGCTCTCTGTCAGCAATAGTAGTGTAGCTAAGGCAGGGCCAGGGGATACAGGGCCCTGGGTACCACACCTTGAGGGGTGTCAAGCCAGGGGATCATTCACAGGCATTCAGAGTGATTGAGGGCCTCCTTGCCACAGCAGTAGCTTCTGCACCATGGACACTCAGGACTGTTACGCACTGCTCTGAGCGGCTGATGGCTTTTTCGCTTTCCTCCCTCTTTTTGGAAGAAAAAAGGCCAAAGAAGCCATTGGATGCTCAGATTGGCACACAACCACTCTGAGTGCTTGCAAGAGGGGTTGCAGGACTCAGAATGGTGGAAAAAGCAGTAGGACGCTCAGAGCGGCACTCAGCCTCTCTGAGCATGCTGTAACCTGGAAGTAATCGGCAGTGATGTCATCACGTCACAATTGCTTCCAGTTCAGGTATGTCCAGGAGGTGACATCGCAAGTCAGGGCCCCAGATACCAAAGGGGCCAAATACGCCTCTGGTCAGCAGCACTGCCCTCTCTGGACACGGACGCAGACACACACAGAGCCACACAGATTGCTTCCAGGTCTCTTCTCAGACCTGGACAATTGCTTCCAGGTCCAGGACAATTGCTGATTGTCCTGATACTACCGAACTACCCAACTGAACTACCAAACTACCGAACTACTGAACTACCGAACTACCGAACTACTCTGTCTGAATAGTAGACAGAGTAATGGAGAAAAACTAATAACATCACTTTCTCGTGCTTCTTAAAGTTGCTTTTGCACAGCAGGCTTTGAAAAGGGTGACCCAAATGCATGTTAGCACCATGTTCCCAAGGGCCTCCATTTGTAGAGGTGGAATATTTTCTGAGTACAAAATATCAGGGACAAAGGTAGAGCTCTCAAATTCAAGAACTTGTAGTTTGGGCACTATTGAACATCTGGCTAGCCAGACACAGGATGCTTGTCTTCACACCTCCCAATGAGCAGAAAGGCCTTAACTGAAGTTACTACACAAAATCTTCCTTTATCTGCTCTACAACACAGAGTATCTGAGAAAGAGGCAAAGAGAGAGAGTGGCAATTATCTCCCCTATAATTAACAGTTATGTGATTAATTCCCTGCCATGCAAATCCCCCTCCCCAGGGATTTTGAGAAGCAATTTTCCAGGGTCATAAACAAAAAACAGATTCATCAGTTGTAGAACGTAATCATGAAATGGCATAAACAGTGATGTTTCTGATAAATGCTGGCATTGCTGGGCTCTGCCATTACCAGTCTTGAATAACCTATAATATGATGACTGTGTTCAGTCTAACAGATAGATTATGCCTTATCAATTACTGTAGTTGCTTGGAGTGTGCATGAAAGCTTCACGGCAGAAACAGATTGCAGAGACCTAAAATGCTGCTCCAGCTGTTGTTTCTACTGCTGCCCCAGGCCATCAGTGAAACCTCAGATGAAGTTTGTGAAGCAACAACTGACAGATATTCACGTGATTATTTAAAGCCAGGAGACCATGTCATTGGTGCAGTTTTGTCTGTACAAATTGTTACAGATCGAGGAGTGTCCTTCACATACTTACCCCCCAATCCTGGTTTTCATAGAGCCAGGTAAGTTTGCATGTATGTAGGAGGTTGATCATCATAGCATAAGCTTCAGCATTTCAGAACCAAACTTAGACCTCAATCCAACCCAATTTACCACTGCTGGTGCAGCCAATGGGGTATGTGCTGCATCCTATTGTGGGAAGGCAGTCACAGAGGCTTCCTTTATGTAAGGGAACATTTCTTACCTTTGGGCTGCATTGGAGCTGGAGAGTTGGATAGGTCCTAACCAGGTCTACTCAGAAGTAAGTCCTATTTTGTTCAATGGGACTTAGTCTCAAGAAAGTGTGGTTAGGATTGCAGCTTTAATGTCATAACTTTAGTCCTGACTGTGGTCAAGCCATGCACACTTTCACAAATAATTTCTGCGACAGTGACAATGAACCAGAAATGGAAGACAGTGACAATGGAAGAGCAGACTTGCACAGATAACATGAGAGTCTTATGTTATCTTCCTAACATCTTCCTCTTCCTTCTGGCAGCACCTAAGCTTCTTTGTTCTTCAACATTTCCCCCAAAAAACTTTACATTTGCAACTCTCCCTGTGCTTTGCGAACTGGGGGAGTGTGGGGGGGGGGGCAGGATGGGACTACTAATTGGCTACTAACGTAAGCAATTGAAAACGACTTATTTTCATGCAGGTCAGAGATAAAGAATTACCAGCATGCCTTGGCTTTGCTATTTGCTGTAGAGGAAATCAACAGGGATGCAAGCCTCATGCCCAATGTCACTCTGGGCTTCCACATCTACGATAATGCCTTCCAAGCCAGATTAAGCTGTGATGTCCTTCTGTCCCTGCTGACAACGGAAAAAGACAGCTTTCCCAATTTCAAGTGTGGAAAGGAACCCAGTACGTCAGTAGTCATTGGAGGACTCAATTCTGAAGCTTCTATCCAGACAGCTACCATGCTCGATCTCTACAAGATTCCACAGGTAGGGGTTTGTGGGATGAAGCATCAGCAATTTACCATTGACACACAGTTTCCACAAACTACAATAGTCTCTCTCTCTCTCTCTCTCTCTCTCTCTCTCTCTCTCTCTCTCTCTCTCTCACACACACACACACACACACACACACACACACACACACACACACACACACACAAACAAGGTAGAGTTGCATGATGACATAGACTATGAAAAACTCTCTTGGGCTGGAATCCTATGCACATTTTCCTGAGAGTCAGTTCCATTGATCTCAATGGAACTTCTGAGTAGACATGCATAGGGTTGTGCACTTATTCAGGTTTTCCTGTTGGAGTATTCTACTCTAGCAGTGATTTTCAGCCTTTTTCATCTCACAGCACACTGATAAGACACTAAAATTGTCAAGACACACCATCATTTTTTTATTTTTTTTTGGACAAGTCACACCATGCTGCTGGTAGGGGAGATCACATCCCCAAATAGCCCCACTAATGAATTACCTCCTCTAATAAATGATCCATCAAACTTCTGTGACACACCAGAGGACCATTTGTGGCACATCAATGTGCCGCAGCACACTGGTTGAAAATCACTATAGGGTTCTACAGGTACTATAGGGTTCATATTGTTTGTTCCCTTACCCTGAAGAGACCTGGGGCTACTTCCCTGGCTCGACAGGATACAGTGGTAGCCATTTCGGCACTGTTGTAGCCCCGGGTGCTAGGGAAGCATAGGATTGGGCCCCTATTTAGCCACAGTTTGGCAAACGAAGCTCAGCAAAGAGATGTATCTTCTAAGCTCTCTCTGCAGAAGTTTCCATCGTTTTGGATGCATAACTGAAGAGCTCTGATTTCTAGCAAGGGTTGTTGTATCTTTCTGTAATGAATGAAGTCTTGTTCCTCCTCCCACCCCATTCAGTTTGGTTATGGCTCACTTCACCAAAGACTGAGAGACAAGGTTCAATTCCCTTTTTTGTACCAAATGGCCCCAAATGAAGCTTCTCAAAGTGAAGGAATAGTGAGGATCTTAAGATATTTCCAGTGGACTTGGATTGGCCTAATTGTTTCCAATGACGATAGTGGAAAAGAGTTTGAACAAAGCTTGAAATCCATGTTCAGCTGGAACGGCATCTGTGTTGCCTTCACAGAAAAGATGCCGTTATTCTCTCTCCACGGCTTAATTTCATCGTTTCACCTTTTGCTTACTAAATGGGAAGTGATGCCAATTCTTATTAAGACGAAAGCCAATGTGATTGTTGTATACGGGGATGGAAATTATATGTATGGTTTGCAAAGGGCGCTACATTTTTATGAAAATATCATACCACTAGGGAAGGTTTGGATCACGACTCCTCGATGGGAAATAACTTCAAAGTCATTTTTCCTTGAAACAGATGTCAAATCCTTCCATGGCTCCCTGTCCATAGCGACTCATAAAAGGAATGTGCCAGGATTTGAGGACTTCCTTCAAAGATATAACCCTTACCAGCAAGAAGAGTCTGAGTTTATGAAGGACTTCTGGTCTGATGCATTTAACTGTAGGAAAAATAATTTCAGGAAATTACTTTACATTCAACGCTGCACATGGAAGGAAAAGTTAGAGACTCTTCCTAGGACTGTGTTTGAAATGAGCATGTCTGACCAGAGCTACAGTATCTATAATGCAGTCTACGCCTTGGCACATGCCTTACATGCCATTCAATCATCCTGGCTGCAAATGTTGAAAGAAACCCCTAGTTGGGAACTTCAGACCATGCAGTCATGGGAGGTAACAATAAAAGTCGTGTTCATTGTATCATTGGGGCTTCGGTGAGCAAGTAAAATAAATAACAAATGAGTAAAGTAAATAGTAAATAGGAATACTATTAATACTAATACTACTACTACTACTACTACTACTACTACTACTACTAATACTAATACTAATAGATGGGAAAGGTGTTAATCTGGATTGGGACCAAGTTGTGGTGTTTAAACTTTCAATTTCACTCTAACTTGGCTCTTCCAGACTGGTATTGTTCTCATTGCTGGCTAGCACAGATCCGTTCTGCTGAGTTGTTGGATGTTACTCCTGAATTTCTATCAGCCATTTGGTATTTTCTGTCATTTTGCTCACTGTAGTATACTGCGTATTGAATTCTCATTTTACCAGAAGGTGCAACAATTTCCTTTAAAGAACATATGGCACAATCCAAAACAGCCCTTGGGCTGGCACATGGACTTGTGCCAGTCACTGAGGGCTGCCTCCAGCGCCATTGTGCTGGAGGAAATGTAGGTTAGCACTGGCTGAGTCAGGCTGGCATGGGGGCTTGGGGAGGGCAGGCAGGAAGGAGGCATTCTGGAGTGGGCGGAGGGCTGGCGGGCCTGCAGGTGGGTCGTGGACGAGCAGGAGGTGGGGCCTGGATTTGGCACTTTTCCGAATCCAAAGTCCTGGGTGACCCGGAGCAGCCGTGGGTTGCTCGGATCTGTGCCACCTCTTTAGGTGGTGCAGATCACAGTAGCCCCATTGGGGCTGCTGCAGTATTACCTGGGGTAATGTATTCCCCTTGCCCCAGGCTGAGCTGCAGGCTGCCCCAACCCTACTCTGGATGTGGGACAGGCCAGTTGGCCTCCCCATTCCAGCGTGGGTTAGAATTGGGCTGATAGTGAAGTATAAGAGATGCAAGTGCTTGGACTTTCTCAATGTGGGTGAGAGAGAGAGAGGAATGTGTGGTGTTGGGTGGCAGCTGACGCAGAACCGCCCTGACAGATTCTACTAATAATTGTTACATTTTCTCCTATGATGGCACAAGCTCTCCAACGGCTTACTTTGGAGAAAGTGGGTGGAGAATCTCCCCCCCCCTTTTAGAGGGGGCCGCAATGATTTTCTGTGGACTCCAACAGGCAGTTCTGCCTCACCTGACACCCCACAACATACATCCCTGGTGTGTGTGTCTAAGTGTGAAAATGTGCAAAGAACTGAAGTCAGGAACATGGAGAAGTTTTTTTCAGAGCTCAGGGAGGAAATTCTGTAACGGGATCTTTAGTTTCTCTGGAAAAGAGAAGTTTTGTAGCATGAATTCATCTTGGATAAAAAATGCAAAAGGGACTGGAAATCTTAGGGTGTGAAAAATCCTTCCATGCCTGCACGCCTTTGCCCTGGCTGTGGAAATCCTGAAGTGTGATCTTCCCATCTAGCTTCACCCATTTTTGAGAAAAGTCCATTTTAACAACAGTGCTGGGCATGAGATCTTTTTCAATGAGATCATGGAATTCAACAGTGGATTTGACATTCTGAACTTGGTGGCTTTCCCAAACAAATCCTTCGGCCGACTGAGAGTTGGAAGAATAGATTCCCAGGCTTCCTTGAACCAAAGCTTCACTATGAAGGGAGATGCCATTATCTGGCCCGGCAAATTCAACAAGGTGAGCGATCCAGATTCCGATTCCCTAAGTAATTTCTTTTCTTTCACACCTCTGACTCTGATAACCACTTTTCCACTATCACTGCCAAGGCATCTCACACGTATGAAGTTACTAACTTGTATTGTCAGCAACTGGCTCTGTTGAAAAGATTCTGATGAATATAACAAGAGTTGAGGGTGCAAACTCCAAATAATATACAGGGGGGGGGCTGTATCAGCAGATCCCATATCCAGGGTTTCACGTATCCAAGGAAATGGGCACCCCCATTCGGCCCCCCCTTCAAGTTCCTTGGGGCATCTCCTGTATCCATGTTGGGTTCAGGAACAGGACTCTTGCCGGTAAGGAGGGGGAGGCCTGTACTGAAGCACCCTAATTCTGGTATATGGTTGTTGGCTTAGCCTGCAACTTAGATCACAGGTACCACATTCTTTGGTCCTTGCCAACTTATTGCTGCTTACCTAAGGCTGCAATCCTAGCAGCACTTTCCTTAGAGTAAGCCCCATTGAACAAAAGAGGTCTTACTTCTGAGTAGACCTGGTTAGGATTCTGCCCACAGTCTGGCTATCAGCAGAGATCAATGTGTCAACACCCCAAAATACTGAAGCAGAATCTGAGCTGAAATGTTCCTGCCTATTTTTGTACCCCAGTCTTGAGTTAGTCTTATGTTACACTGTATTCTGTCCTGAACCCCTGGGGGCTGGGGGATAAGAATAGGCCCTCAGTTTGGCTGTACTTGTCGTAAGAGGTGACTAAACAGCCACCGGGTAGATGGGACTCATTAGCCTGGGAAGGCAGCTCATCTGAGAGAAGGATAACTCTGATCCAAAACCTCCACTGCC
Organism: Tiliqua scincoides; assembly: GCF_035046505.1. Classification (NCBI taxonomy): domain Eukaryota; kingdom Metazoa; phylum Chordata; class Lepidosauria; order Squamata; family Scincidae; genus Tiliqua; species Tiliqua scincoides. Next base: position 31,769 of record NW_027101380.1, on the reverse strand, counting down.
TTGGGGCTACATCCAGTTATGGAAAAGGCTTCAGGAGTCAACCTCGAGGCAAAATCCAGAGCTGGAGTCCCTGAGGTAGTTCATGGCCAAACACAGTCACGTTCTGGCAACTCCTGTGACGCCGCTGGAACCAACCGTATTGGCCTCTGCCTTTCCATTGGACCATTTCAGCGACGTGGAGAGGGGGGATTTTCTGCATGGGTAACTGTCTATCCTCCATATCTACTTTACCCAGGCTTTGCGCACTGGAGAGGACACTCTGTTCCAGAGCCACTATTCAGAGCGCAATACCATAGTCTTCCGAGACTGAAGGATGACAGCAACAAATTATGTCCTGGTAAAATAATCCTTAGCCTGCACCTAGAAACCATTACTCACATTCCATTCATTGTAGGTGCAGTCTGTATACAGTACACCTAGATTGTAGTTTTGTAAATCAGGTGCATCGATTCATGCACCTGAACCCAGATGAATATGTTCCTAGATATATGTTGTATACCTGGGTACAGCATAATACGTTTGTCATTTCAGACAAACATTAAACATTCCAAGGATGGGGGTTGGCTAATTCTGTTTCATCTGCAGTGGAGTGAGGCTAGTTTACAGGACTCCAAGAATCTACATATATTCTGCTACAGGGATTTGGAAAATCTGTGCATGGCTGGGCTGTCTGTTTTGAAGGCAAAACCAGAAGAGGTCATAGTTACGAAGAATAGCTTCCTAACCATTCTGTTGTGTCATCTGGCTTTAACTCAGTTCTGCCCAGCCCACAGGTGTACACAGTTGGTCCCTGTTGCAGAAACAATGGGCAGAAACAGCTTAAGACGGGCACCATCAGAATGAGGGCAGAAAGAGACATTTTGAAATGAAATTTTTCTTGCAAGATTCCATGGGCTAAGTGGAAGACATTGCCCCAAATAACTGTACAGCAGCCCTCCAATAAGGTTCCTAAAGCAACTGTAGGTATTTCATTTCCATTTATGTTTGTAAAGGTGGAACTTTTTTATGTGCAGGGGTTTCGTTCCCTGAAGTTCCACAATTGGGGAAATCCACGTTGTGCCAAATCAACCAGAAACACGTGATTTTACACAAATTACAGCCTCAGAGCCCATGTCTACTCAGAAGTAAGTCCCATTCTAGTCAATGGGGCTTACTCTCTGGAAAGTGTGGAGAGGATTGTAGCCTAAATCTAATGCTTGGGATTGCTGGGAAGACTTGCTTGCTGGGCTGTTTTGCTTATGTAGGCTACACCACAGAGAGCCTGCAGGAGCTTAGTCTGAAGGAGGGGGGAATTTGGCAGAGGGTGCCTGGAAAATGTGGGTTTTTTAAAGCAATCCCCCTCTGTTACTACTGTGTGTGTGTGTGAGAGAGAGAGGGAGGGAGGGAGAGCGATCCTCTTTGCTGCACCACTTCTGGCTACAGGGGTTTCTCCCTTAGCTTCCCCTCTCCCCACAAGATTCTCACTGATTTTTTTGGAGTTTTCTGCGCTTGCCTCTTTGATGGCTCAGGGGCTCCAAGGAGTCTTTCTGTTCCTGCGCAAGGCGCACAATCTTCAGAGCCTCTTCCATGGCTCCAGGGCTACTTCTGTGGCTATGCAACACACAGCTTTTTTGCAATGTTTCTGTACCTTGAAACAGAGGCAGACACCATCACGGGGCAAAGGTGTGTGCGACTTTGAATTGCCCCCCGCCCATTCTCATTGAGATAAAAAACCAGTGTATAAACTGTGGCACCTGTATATCATTTTAAATGACAGGGCCATTGTATCCTGGATAGCTATGCCCCAGTCAAACCCATGCTGTTATTGGACATTTGTGTCTGTTGTTTTTGTACCCTGAACATTTGTGTCCCAATATAAGTATACTTATATTTGATGTGTTTTTTTATTTTTATTTTTAAAACACCAAGGTAGAGTTAGGGCTGGGATAAGAGGCTTAGCATATATAAAATGGGGGTTGCTGCCCAGTTACATTTAAATACAGGTATTTATACAGGTATTTTATACAGGTATTTATACAGGTATTTTGCTTTTTGCCCAGCTTTGGTGGGATGCCAAAAAAGGGACACACACACACGCACACACACAAACACAAACTAGATGTGACTATCCAGGGATGACAATGACCGGAATACATTTGACGAAGGCACAATCAACATAGGGTACGATGTGCTTAAATGCACAGGTACATTCAATAAAGTTAAACTGCATTTGCTTCACATTATGGTCAGAAGTTGCCACATTCTGCCTGCTCGGAGAGATGTCGACCTGGATACCACAGGAAGGCTCGTGAGGGAGAACCATCCTGCTGCTATGACTGTCTGCAGTGCCCTGAAGGGACTGTGTCAAATTATACAGGTAGGTGACTCAGGAGCTTCAGGAAATATATGGGGACATTGAATAAAAAAGGGGGTTACCCTTCTCGTTGGCATTCTTTCAAATTTCTATTTGACATCATTTTTCATGTAGTAAAGCCTCTGAGTAGCACCATTCCTGGTCCAGAAAGGGAAATCTCAGTGAGTCGACTAGCAGAAACTGGCATGTATGTGAAGCACTGCTGGGGATGTGGGGACCAGTAGGCCTTATACTGGTAGCAGCACACCACAGACAGGTGAAGAGGCTGGCATCCATGGCATGACAGCCATGCCTCATGGTCCCCTGGCATATCACACAGGTAGGATTGGGTCACCAGTGGGTTGAAAATGTCACCGATCTTCTCAAATTGTCTCCTTTTTTCAGATGCTTATCACTGCGACAAATGCACTGTAGGTAAGTATCCTGTCAAAGATCAAAGCCACTGCATTCCCAAAGGCATCACCTACCTGGCATATGATGGAATTTTAGGTCTCAGTTTGGGCTCCACTGCACTTGCTTTCACTCTGCTCACAGGCTTCGTGCTTGTAACTTTTATCACACATCGAGACACGCCCATCGTCAGAGCCAACAATCGGGATTTTACTTACCTTCTGCTCATCTCCCTTTTGCTCTGCTTCCTTTGCTCCTTCCTGTTCATCGGACGACCTGGCAAGATGACCTGCCTTCTTCGACAGCCTGCTTTTGGAAATGCCTTTTCTCTTGCTCTATCTTGTGTGTTGGGCAAAACCATCACTGTCATTCTTGCGTTCACAGCCACAACCCCAGGAAACAAAATGAGGAAATGGGTGGGGAAAAGACTATCTACTTCCATTATCTTTGCTTTTTTTATTGTTCAAGTTGGACTCAGTGCAATCTGGCTGTGCACTTCTCCCCCATTCCCACACCTTGACATGTTCTCTCTACCTAGGCAGATCATAATGGTATGTAATGAGGGCTCAGACACCATGTTTTACCTTGTTTTGGGCTACATGGGCTTTCAGGCCGTCATCAGCTTCACCATAGCCTTCTTAGCCAGGAAGCTGCCTGACACTTTCAATGAAGCCAAGTTCATCACCTTCAGCATGTTGGTCTTTTGCAGCGTGTGGGTGTCCTTTTTCCCAGGCTATCTGAGTACAAAAGGCAAATATGTGGTGGCTGTGGAGATCTTCTCCATTTTGGCCTCCAGTGCAGGACTGCTCCTTTGTATTTTTGCCCCTAAAATGTACATTATTTTGTTGAGGCCACATATGAACACCAGAGACCAGTTCTTTAAGAAAAGAAATTATATGAAATAATTCAGTAGAGCAGCCTTTCCCAAACTGTGTGTCGCAACCCACTGTTGTGTCAACCTCACAAGCTCATGTGAGGTGGGTCCTCCTGTTCACACTCGCATCCAAATAACTCCAAATAGAAGCCATTCCAGAGGCAATAGTGACCCTGCAGGGTTTGTCTGAGTCACACCAGTCCGATGACCCTCTCTAGTTGCCTCCACGGGCCTCCGAATGGCCCACACAAGCTCCCAAAACTTCTAGTTTGCCTTTGAAAACTGGAAGTGGCTTTTGGAGGCTTCTGCAGGCCATTTTGGGGCCTGTGGAGGCCAGTAGAGTGGGTTGCCAGCTCAGGGCAACCCTGAATAGGCCTTCCAGGCACCACTGAGAGCATCACAACCCACCTTGGAGGCTGGTTGTGGTATCAATAAGATTGGGAACCACTGTAGTAGTTTGTAACACAAGCAATCCTTTCTTAGAAACTAACTGCAGAGAAGGCAACAATAGGAGCGAGCCACTTTATCTAGACAAGAACAAACTGAATCACTTTTCATCAAATTCAAAGTGATCAGGATCACTTGGCCATCACCAGTCATGACAGGCTTATCTCTAAAGTCCAACTCTTAAGATGGAACTCAAGAGGAATTCATCTCAAATCTTGCTTTATGTCATGTGCAAAAACATGAGAACATGGGAAGAGCTAATATGTTTCAAGCCCCCTCCTCATTTGCATGATAAGTGCATGAGCACATGGTAGATGACCTTTGACCTATCACACAAAAGCATCATGGGGCAATGTACTTTAGGTCTTGCTTGTACACACATGCAAACACACCTGTCTCTTTGAAACCATGGGGAGGTACCATCCAACCATCCTACATATTATTTCTAGAAACATACGTAAAATAAATAATACTGTGTAACACAGAAAAGTTTATGTTCAATTTTTAATGTTCTACAATTCAGAGGTACTGATTAAAATGGAAATCTGACAGGTTTTTGTATCATCAAAACATTTTCAGTTATCTTAAAATTTGTGTTTTTATTAATCCTGTATCCTGTGCATTGTAACATACATTGTATCATACTTCTGCCTACATTTTGGAGTAGAGTAACTATGGATGCAGTGCCAAAAATAGCAACCTTTTTGAAATTCTCACACTGAAATGAATTTTAAAAGCATTAAAGCATTCAGAGAAATATAAATTTGTTCACATTTTATTACAAAGTACAATTTTACCTTGCCAGTTCCTACTGAGAATGCCCTGAATCCGCATATATGATCAATACTAGAAACCACATTCCTAAGCAAATTTAAGGTATTTTTTTTGTTACATTCCACCACTTTTGATGTCAACTTCTGATCTAGAAGTATCACCTTTCCTATTGTGACCTTTTTCTCAAGTACGTCCACTGGAAAGGACAGCTGTGCACAGGAGTGGGCAGCTTGCCCCATACTTAGGAGTTTGTTCAACACCATCCTTCCCCAAACTGAGCCTCTTTTCTGGGGCCAAGCAGGTGTGCATCCACATCTCAGCCATCTCAACTTCCAATGGGACAGGACCACTGTTCCATGATCGCCATGGCACTCCAGCCAAGGCCCATCCCATACCGTGAAGTACTACTAGTTGGAAAAACCTTAGGGAAACTGCTCTTCCTCATCCGAGCTAAGTGACACCTTGTACAATGGATTAACAGCCCAGCAGTCCTATCCAGCTCCCTCCTCCACCAATGCAGGAGTGCCAAAACTCCCCCATCACTAGTCTTACTTGTATCTTCCTCTCCAGGGCTTCATTGTGTCCCTCAGACTGCCCCATCTTCTGCCAGCCTTTCCTGTCTCGCAGGGCCTGTCCTTGTAGTGCTGGGCTATGGCTATTGCTACTGGCTAGGGCAGGCTGGTCAAATCACAAATCAAAGGCCCACTGTCCAAATCTGGACCGCAGAAGCAATTTATCTGGCCCCCATTCTAATTGGGCTCTCATAGCTTGATAATTGGGCTTTCTCATAGCTTGAAAGTGCAAACAACATTTGCACATTTTCTCTTCTCTCATGTGTAGCTAATGAGTATCTATGTGAAAACAAAGTGCTTATTTCTGGCCATCATCTGCTTGATGATGTCACTTCTAGTTCTCAGCAGGCAGGATGAATGCAAACTTCAGCCTCTGTATGAAATGAGTTTGACATACTGGACTAGGGGATACAAAGACAGCTTCTCCAGGCTTGCCTAAGCTCCTGCATGCGCCCATGCTGGCGTGCTTGAGATGCTGGTTGGGGGAATCATCCCCAGCATTGGGGTTGGTCCAGCCAAGGCTCACAACAAACTGCTTTCACAATGCTCTGGCTGATGTAGAGGCTTCTGGGGCAATTCTTCATTATGGCCAAAGGACATATTGCAGCCTGGCATGGGTTGCATGCCTGTGACTCCATCAGCAGGGAAGGACGGCGCTGTAGGACTGAGCAGATCGTGGTCATAGTCATGTCATGAATTATATTATTTCTGAGAAATGTATATCCCAGAAAGAGCAGATTCCATTAAAAATAATTAGGATTCCCCATTTGAATAATCCCTTTCTTATTAAATGCAAGAAAGCCATTCATTCATTCATTTATTATGAAAAGGTCTTATTTTTTATTGTTAGTACAACAGTGATGAGCCCTGCTCAAAGATATAGAGCAGTGTTTCTCAAACTGTGGGTCGGGACCCACTAGGTGGGTTGCAAGCCAATTTCAGGTGGGTCCCCATTCATTTCAATATTTTAATATAGTAGATTAGATGCTACCATAGTATGTGACTGCATTTGGGGAAATGTTACAGATCTATTCTTTTAACAGGCTATTGTTTATATGCTTTTAACAATGGTAGTAAATGGGACTTATTCCTGGGTAAGTGTGGGTAGAATTGCAGCCTAGTAGTGCAAAAAATGTTCCTGCTTGATGATGTCACTTCCAGTCATGGCATCACTTCTGGTGGGTCCTGACAGATTCCCATGCTAAAAAGTGGGTCCCGGTACTAAACATTTGAGAACCACTGATATAGAGTAATTCAGCACAGGTGTTAACATCAAACTGGAATTACAGGTGTCTGGGAAAATTGAATCTCCTCATTCTAGTTATATCAGGTTTTCTTGCTTATAAGAAAAATAAACAAAGATTTGCACATCCCCCTTTTTTTCCTTTAAGCAGGTGAGTTTACCTTTCTGAAGAAACCTTACAACTCTTCATGCAATTCCCATTTCAGGATCTTACCAAAGAACTTTCAGCATGTCATGGCCCTGCAGTTTGCTGTTACTGAAATCAACAATAATCCTGACATTTTACCCAATGTCACTCTGGGTTTTTGCATAACCAACAACTCCTACATGAAAAGGATAACCTATTTCAGCACACTACAGTTGCTTGCTACAGGAGCAATCATAAAAACCAATTACAACTGCGACACAGATAAGAGGAAACTGCTGGCCCTTGTTGGGGGAGTTGACACTGAAACCTCCATCCATATATCAAACCTTGTCAGTATCTACAAAGTACCACAGGTAGGGATACTTGTTGGAAGGGAGCGGGGAAAGCAAAGCAATCAGCAAAAGCACCCTTTCCTATGGTAAAATATCCCCCGGCCAGGGTTAGTTGCAATCAACAGAACTTACATAGGAGGCAGAGGCTTGGTTAAGAAATACTTTACTCAGAGTTCTTAATTGCTTACATGCATCTTCCGATTGATCAGAGGCAGTGTCACTAGGAAGACTGTGGAAGGCTGATAAGGATGGCCTGGCAGGCAAGGAGTCCTGGCAGAACACATACTTCTCCTTTGGTGGGTGTTGGAAAAAGAGTGGTGTGGAAAAAGGGCAGGAAGGAAATGGTGTTAAGGACCACACCTCCCTCCGGGACCAGAGTGGGGCAGGTAGATGGTTTCAGGAGACTGGACAGTACACTGCCCTCCAGGTGACCTAAAACTGAATTCTGGATTGGATTGATGTTAATGTCATCTAGGACTACTTTCTAAAAACAATTTTGTTTAGCTCACATTGATTGAGGGTGGATTTTAAAAAATGAAAACTTACAAAGCTTTTCATGAAAAGTTCAGGGAAATATTTTTCTGTTCATAACTACAGGTCACGCCTTGTTATCCACTGGGGTTCTGTTCTGGAACCCCCAGTGGATTACAAAAAATCAGTGGATACCAAAGCAGTGGAAAAATAGCGTTAAAGACCCCTTTCCAGATTTCTTGACCCTCCATTATCCCCCCAGAATTCATTGGTATAGAAGCTATACCACATTCAGCCACTAGATGGGGAGAATAATTGAATCTAATGGAAAGAAATTATATAACAGTGTGAAAGAAGGAAATAGGGTTTTGATGCTTTTTTCCTTGTAACAAGGCATTTAGAAGAGGATCTCTGTATCACTGGTGAGTCAAATCAGTGGATACCAAATCATTGGATGCTGAGGTCCCACCTGTATTTCCATTTTTTAAATATTTAAACTTGATTCATTTCAGTTATATCTGTGTCCAGATTATTACCTTGGCATGGAGAGTTGTGCCTCCTTGGGGATAGCAAAAATTATCTTGAGATGTGGCCAAAGATTCCCTTTCTCCAGAGTAAGGAGCTTCCTCAGAAGGAAGATAACTCCTCCCTAAGAAAGCTCCTTTTGCCAGAGGAAGTTAACCTTTGGCTGCATCTTGATACTCACTTCTATTTTCAGACATTTTTCAATGCTGACCCACAGAAGGCAGAACCCATAAGAGTATTAAACACTCTTATGACCCAGTCCTATGCTGGGCCTATGGAAGCGAATCTCGTGATCTACTGTCATTAGTTCTGTTATGGCACCATAAAATCTGCACTACAATTACTTTCTTCAGAGCTGCCAACTCAAAGCGTTGGAGACGTCCATGTGCCTATCAGTGGATCGCAGGCACCCACTGAAGCAGGTATGGTTGTGGCAGGATCTGTTAGGGGGAAGATCAGGGTGGGGATTGGGGAGCAGGGGGCAGCTAAATGATCATTCTTCACACATCAGAAGACTTGCAAATATGGAAGAGATTGCACAAAAGTCTCACATGTAGAAATCCAAATTGAAGCTTGCCTTGACTTTGTGCTTGGGCAACACTTTGCAAAAGATGTCACCCAAATTTTTTGTTGTTGTGATTCCACTCATGCCTGTGCAACAACCCAAAATGCCACCTTCTTGCTTAGAACACAACCTAGAGAGATGAGGGATCTCAGAATGGGTCATCAGTTTCTTGTGGAGCTTGACCTTAAGATTCTCAAGATAGGGGAGGCATAATTATTTCTGGGAAGAGTGAAGATGAAAATCTCAAACTGATTACCCCCACACCCGCAATAAAGACACCAGACTTCGGCTTGGATGGAAAATGGGCCACTTTATTGAACTTCAACTGCAGCAGGGCAATAACACTGAACATCAATCGTGCGGGGCAATATGGGGGAAACGGTCCTAGCCGTCTGCCTCCCCCTACATTCTCATTGGGCATACCACCTGGCTCGAGACCTCAGCCGTCAATCGCCAACTTAGGTCTTTCAACGCCACCCCCAATGGGGGCAAGGCAGCCGGACTCCAGGATAGCCGGCCGAGCCGCGCCTTCCTGTCTGTCCAGGCCAGGGGTTCGCCTGCCTGCCTCCTGGAGCCGGTCAGGCATCATAGGAGCGGTTCAGACTTACCCCTCACCCTGCTGCCTTGGATAGACACTGAGCCAAGTCCCTACCTACCCAGCCCCGCACGTACCCTGCCACAGGGGAGGACAGCCTAGCGCTTGTCCTTCCCACTCCCCACAAGGATAAAATCCTTCAAGCCCTGCTGCAGGTCTGACAAAAACAAATCGTTGCCGACCGGGGACAGATGCACCCCATCGCTGTGGAACAGGGCAGGATCCTTAAACCCAATCGCTGGGTGCCCAATAACTGCCCTGCCCTCCTCAACTACTACCCTCCCCAGGTAATCGTTAACTCTTTTCCGCGTAACGTCTATCCTACGAACACTATGAGCGCCGCGCAACCTCGCCGCGGCAGAAGGTTGGACCAGAGGATAACCATCCCCGGGAACCAGCTACGTAGAAGTGAGAACTCCCTACGGGCCTGCAGCCTCAAGGACATCGATGTCCTCTGGCCCAGGTCATTCTCGCCTAGATGCACCACGATTACCTGAGGAGGGGGATGCCATTCCAGATAGTGCAGCAGCATAGGCATGAACTGGCCCCAGCGCATGCCCCGTCTGGCAACCCAGGTGACACTGGCAAGACCCCCCAGTCCCAACTGGGAGCCAAAGCTGCTGGACAAAGCTCTTTTCCGGGCCCAAAAGATAATCGAATGTCTGCAGATCAGGACCCTCACTGGAGTCGACCGACGGAGACCTGAAACAGAAAAGGCAACATGAACGATGTGTCAACACCCACAAAATGCCCTTGGGCAACACAACCGGGGACCCCCTCCGGACAGTCCCCACTACACGAAGGCTGGCCACGCCAGTCAACACGTCCCCCCAACCACTGGGGGAACCTGCCACTCAACTGCCCCGGCCCCTCCTGCCCCACGGGCCTAACGCACATAATACCGAAAGGCACCAGAACACCACCGGCCAATCCTTTTAATGGCCCCTGACGAGAACCCAAGCCTAGCCACAGTAGACGCGGCACCAATCCGAAAGGAGTGCAGGCCGAAAAGACCAGGTGCAACTCCGAGCCTCTGCAAGGCAGCGTGAAACACTGCCCGGAACTGATACACAGTTAAGGGAAGGGCATTCTCATGACGAAAGAGAGGGCCCGCCCCCTGCGGGGCCCCCCGCCGGTAGGCGACCACAGCCCGCACCGGGCAGATCTCGCCAATGGCCGCCTTCTGCAGATGGACCCATTGGCCTCTACCTCGTTGATCTGTCTTGGAATGCCTTAAAAACAAAGAAACACGATAAGGCCCCACCTGACAATCACCCCAACGGAGGGCCCTATCCCCGGGATTAAACTTAGAAACGGACAAAACCTCACTGGGGCGAAAAGCTCCAAAAAACAAAACTAGGCAACAAGCCTTGAACAAAACCGTCTCATATGGAGACGTACAAAGTAACCCAAACTCGGCACAAAGGGCCTGCAACATGGCAGGAGTAACTGGTTTACGGGCATCAAAGGGTCTGGGACAGCTCCGCTTCAAACCCTCCAGCATCCTCCTAACCCGAAAATCTGCAGTGTTGTCAACCCAACCCAAAGCCCTGGCCTGAAACGACGGGGCGGCCAGATAGACAGCAATTGAGTGAGCTGACAGGTCCCTATCCCTGAGAGCGATAATGAACCTCATCAGGTGTGCAACAGGCAGAGGCCACGCGTCCTCAAGATGCTGCTGCCTGAGGAAAACCAAAAACTCTTGAATCTTCCTTGCATAACTAACCCTGGTGGCATCTGCCAGAGAAGCCCAGATCATGTCCTGGGCGGTGCTGAGCCAAGGCTCCACAGCCATAGGGGCATGGGCTCTGGGTCCGGCCGTGCCTCTGGAGCCAGCTGCCGGAAACGCTCCTCCTGGAAACGAGAGAGAGCGTCGGCAATGCTGTTGCACACTCCAGGCACATGCCTTGCGGAAAAAAGAACATTAAGCTAAAGGCACTGGAGAACAAAAGCTCTCACCAAGCGCATAACCCTAGGGGACTTAGAAGTCTGCGAATTAATGATCCTGACCACAGCCTGGTTATCACACCAGAAGCAGACAGTAGAATAAGCAAACTCCTCTGCCCACACATGCACTGCCACTAAAATGGGAAAAAACTCTAGGAACGTTAAGTCCCGAGTGATGTCCTCCTGCACCCATCCACCAGGCCATCTGGCGGCACACCACCACCCCTTAAAATAAATTCCAAACCCATGGCCCCCCGCTGCGTCAGATTGCACCTGCAGCTCGGCTTCCACTAGAAACTGGGCCCTCCAAAACGACACCCCATTGAACTGGTCAAGGAACGTGAGCCATACAGCCATGTCCTCCCGGAGAGCTGCCGTGACCCTGACGCGGTGGGATGGCCTGCGCAGCCCCGCCATCACCGCGCACATATGCCTCAAAAAGGCCCGACCTGGAGCCACCACCCGACAAGCGAAGTTGAGGTGCCCCACTAGCACCTGCAACTCCCTTAGGGTCAGCTTCTTGGCCTTATGGGCCTCCCGAAGCAAGCCAGACAGCTTGGCCACCTTAGCCTCCGGGAGCCTACTACATTGATTGATAGTATCCAACTCTATCCCGAGGTAAGTCAACCTGGCTACAGGGCCCTCGGTCTTGTCATGTGCCAGGGGAACCCCCAACTGCTCGCACAGTGCCACAAACGACGCCAGCAGCATTTTGCATGTCCCAGAACCAGCAGGTCCCATAAATAAAAAATCATCAAGGTAATGAGCGGTGGTCACATGACCAGTCCGATACTGCACCGCCCACTCCAAAACGGTGCTGAAACATTCGAAATGGGCACAAGATATCGCGCAACCCATCGGCAGCGCCCGATCAATGTAGTAGGCACCCTCGAAGCAAAAGCCCAAGTGGCAAAAATCATCGGGATGGACTGGCAGCAGGCGGAATGCTGACTCGATGTCCGCCTTTGCCATCAATGCCCCTACGCCACAGGACCTCAATCTCCCCACGGCCTGGTCCAGGGATGTGTACCTAACCGAGCATAGCTCGCTGGGGATACTGTCATTGACTGAAGAACCCTCCGGGAATGACAGGTGATGAATCAACCAAAATTCCCCAAGAGCCTTCTTAGGAACCACCCCGAGAGGAGAAACCCGTAAATTGGGAATAGGCGGGGCCGCGAACGGCCCCACCACTCTGCCCAGTGCCAACTCCTTACCAATCTTTTTCCTAACCACATGCTCCAACCCCTTAACAGAACGCAAATTCTCGGACAGCATAGGCGCGGCGGGCCGTGCTGCGGGAATCCGGAACCCCTTTGAGAACCCCTCCACCAAACGACCAGCAGCGACTCTGTCCGGATAAACTCGCAACCAAGAACACAACTGTGGTAACTTAATCGGCGTTGGCCCCCTTTCCATCGGGAGGATTGAATGGGGGTGCGCCGCCCTGGCGGCCGCGCCCAGCCAGCTGCCCGGGGGCCTGTCTTGGTCCGCCCAATTTGGGGCACGTGGACACGGGGTGCTTTGCACCACAGAGTCCGCAAGCATGCAAGAAGGTGCAGTTATTTCTACCGCACTTCCCTGAGGCATTGTATACGTCCACGGGTTCTGAACTCACTGAGCGGGTCCTGAACTCACTGAGCTCACTGAGCTCACTGAACTCACTGAGCACCGCTAGGTGCCTTGCTGGGATCTGGCTTGTTCCTCGCGATGAGGTGCCCGCTATTGGAACGGTCACCCCATGTGGGCCGGGACGGAAGGACTAACTGCGTCCACAATTCCCACTGCGGAACGCGCCAGTCCAGCGCAGGATCGTGCACTGCGCGTAGTCTGAAATGGTGGTCATACGCCACCCAAGCCGTCCCCATATAGTCCCTAAACGCCCTGTGCACTATGTCCAAATATTTGAACAGTGCCTGGGCGCGATTGGGGTACATCTAAAGCACAACCGAGGCATAAATGACGAAGCCATTTAGCCAGTTGGCCCAGTTCCTATCAATCTTACACCTCCTAACTGACTCCTGGTCCCTAATCGGCTCCCCCACCTTTGGGACAGGCTCAGGCTCTATCTGCAGAAGGCTAAACATTTCCACGTATTCACCTCTCCAGATTTTCTCTTTCACAGACAGAGCCAGATGCCCACCAAGAGGAAGAGCGACATCCCCGTATGAGACCCAGGAGTGCTCACCTGGCTCCATACCGCCCCCCACCTGCATCCCAGGGGTGGCCAATGGGCCCATCAGCTGGCCCGGAGGGGGAGAGCCCGGCACACCCTGACCGCCCAGCGCCCAGGCAGGAAGTGGGGGAGCGCCGGCCCCAACAGCAGCTGCCGGAGCCGGAGTCCCCCCACCAAACATGCCCCGCTGCAAGGCACCCCATGGGTAATAAGAATTGGCGTTCCCCCACTGAGTCCATGGAAACCACTGAGGAGCGAGGGCCACCAAAGGAACAGCAAAGCCCTCCCTCTCATCCCAGACAGACCCCACATTGGAGCCCAAGTCCTGTCCTGTCTCACCTGGAGCACCGCCTGCCGGCTGCCCACCTCTTGGAACAGCCTGGGAGGTGCCTGTACTCTCAACCTCCGAAGCGTGGGGCACTGGAGCAGGAGGCTCCAACTCGCTAACCTCTCCTGGTCCCCGCACATGCTTCCTGGAAGACAAAATCTCACTCAGCCTCGCACCACGCCCCTTTCTGGTTGATCTGCGCAACAGGGTACCGACACCCGATACCCCGCCGGCATCACCCATCCCCGCCTTCCTCAGGGCCTTCTCCTTCTCCCTAGCATCAAAACGAGCAAGCATAGCCCTGAGCTCATCAAACTCGTCCTCCCCATTGGACGAAGAAGCCGGAGGGGAAGGAGGAGTGCAGGTCGCCTGGGGGCTTTTCCCCCCCGCTTTTGACTCTTTTTCCCCATGGTGAAAGACCAGGAAAACACAACCCCCCATGTGCTAGAATTCACAGTAGGATACAGGTGCTATCAAGCACAACAGGGGAGGAGGTACACTCCTAGCTCCCCAAGTGCCCAGTAGCGCGCAGAAACCGCCTGCCCGCCACGCGGGGCGAAGAACCAGCGTTCCCTCGAAGCAGCTCCTCCTCTGTCCAGGCGCCCGCTGTGCTGCTGCTGCCCCTGCAGGTCCGCTGCTCACTGCTCGCCGCTGCCCCGCCGCTGCAGGCACAGCCAAACTGATCGGCTGCTCGCCAAAAGGGGCGCGGAAGACGCTCCCTCGTCGCCCCCTCTGCTGCTCCTCGCTCTCCTTGCCGCCCGCGCTGCATGCGGGGAAAGAAAGGAGAGGCAGCGCGCCACTCAGAGCTCCCTGGCGCCGACGCAACCACCCTCGTTGCCGGCCAGGAACGCTCTGAGCCTGGCTGGGGCGCGCACTCTGTGCCACGGCTCTGGTCCCGCCTCCTCAACCGCCTCAACCACTTGCGGCTCAAGCCTCAGCCTTGGTGCACAAGGTGGGGCGGGGGCAATCTCCTGCTAGCGCCTGATTGGCGCTAACAGCCTTTCCTGCCATTTGTTTCCCTCTAGCTCAGTTATGGCTCATTTGATCCAGGGCTGAGTGGTAAATCCCAGTTCCCTTTCTTTTACGGCATGGTCTCAAGCGAAGCCTCCCAATATCAAGGAATCGTCCACTTACTCCAGCATTTCACATGGAAGTGGATTGGCCTGATTGCCCCAGATGATGACAATGGAGAAAGGTTTGTGCAGACTCTTACGGCATTGCTCACTGAGCATGACCTTTGTGTTGCTTTCACTGAAAGGACAATGACAACGATATCAGACATTCAAGAAAACATATGGAAGCAAATTGAAACACTAAACAGTACTTTCTATAAGAGTGAGGCCAGTGTTGTGGTTGTATATGGAGATTCCCGCGTCCTCATGGCTTTAACTATATGGATGGATATCAGTCACAAAGCTGGACAAATGGCTCTTATAGGGAAAGTCTGGATCATGACTGTCCAGTGGGATTTCACTGCAGTGGATTCTCAAGGCCTCTGGTTTCTGCGACCCTTCCATGGTGCTTTGTCTTTCACAAGCCACACCAAGGATGTGCCAGGGTTCCGAGATTTTCTTCGGACTTTGAATCCTGGGCGTACCACTATTAATGGTTTCATGTGGGAGTTTTATAGGAAAGTCTTTCAGTGCAGAACTTATTATTCTGACTTGGATAATGAGAGAAAGTGCGGAGGAGAAAAGCTGTTGGAGTTGCTCCCAAGTGCTGTGTTTGAATTGAGCATGTCTGGCTAGAGCTATAGTACCTACAATGCCATTCAAGTGGTGGCACGTGCTTTAGCTAAAATGTACTCATCTAGTGCCAGATACAGAAAGGTGAGAAAAAGAGAACGCCTGGATTTGCAAGAGGTGCAGCCATGGAAAGTAAGCTATGGTTGAATTATTTGCATGAACCGGTCAGATTAGGTGCTATACATGTCCTCCAACATAGTGATTCTCAGTGATTTTTTCTATAACCCATAGTGTCAAATATACTGTATATTATGTTATATTTATTGTGTACAGCAGGGGCGGATAAACATTTTGGCAGGAGGACCACATTGTCTCTCTGACATTCATTCTGCATGAATGAATTTTACTGAGTTTATTTATAATACACATGAGAAGTGTAATACAGGCATGTAGAACGACATGAGAACTATGAACTGTTTGACACATGCACCTCTTGCACAGTGAAAACATCCAGACCAAGCCAGGAACACATGGAGACATAAGTTGTTCAGAGGCAATGGGGTTTTTTATTTTTTTAAATAACACCCAGGGAAAAGCAGAAAACACATGGATACTATAAAAAGCCTTGCTCTAACTTGACCCGCAGCTTGCATCTGGAGGTCCGACCAGCAGTAGCGGGCCAGCGTGGGCTCCCACAGTCTCCGACAGGGCTCATTGGAGACTGTGGACACCCTGCGGGTCAGATTTGGGGAGCCCAAGGGCCACAAATGGCCCCTGGGTCGGGGTTTGCCCACCCCTGCTCTAGATAAACTCTAGAAATAGTCTAGCCACTGCACCAGAGCAGCCCTACTTATTCCTGTAGGTAATAAAGAGTTTAGGCTAGCTGGTAGCGAGATAATACATTCATTGGCACATAATATTGCAAGAGCTCTAATAGATGTATGGAGAGAAAAAATACGAGCATCTGGTTACTTTGACATATTTTCTCGTATTCCAGCTTCACCATGTTTTGAGAACTATCAGGTTTAACAACAGTGCTGGGGATGAGGTCTATTTTAATGAGAACCAAGAGTCTGCCGCCGGGTATGACCTTGTGAACACACATGGTCCTCTGGAGGGTGAGCAGAGGCAGCTGCAGTGGCATGGCAGGTGCAGTGGCGCAGCCCCCGCAAACCCCACAGGTACAGGGCTTTTGCCCCCCTGACCTCCTCCAGGACCCCCACTACATTGAAATAAATGAATAAATAAATTGGGGAAGCTCAACCCATTCATAAAAATAAAGGGCTTATCTGAGGAAAAGGTAAAAATAATGGGGTTATACAGTGCAGATAATCTGCACCACAGCAGCTCTAGCCAGCTGCACAAAAAAAAAATAACCAGTTATACTAACCCTTCATAATTCTATTTTTGTTCAGACTGTGCCCATTTCTGTCTGCTCTGACAGCTGCCACGCTGGATACAGCAGGAGAGTTCGAGAGGGGGATCCCATCTGCTGCTACGATTGCGCTCCATGTCCAGAAGGGACGATTTCTAACCAGACAGGTGGGCAATATGGGTATTACTTAATCCAATGGTTCTCAAACGTTTTTAGCCCCTGGACCCACTTTGTAGAATGATCTCTTAGGACCCACCAGAAGTGATGTCATCAAGCAGGAAATGTTTTTAGCACCCTCTTATGACAAAATCAAATCAAATTAGTTAAGAAAATTAAAAATTTACAATAAACATTTATTTAAAATGAAGAACCCTCCTAACCCTCCCAATCAGTTGCTGATCTGTTTAAAAGCATTCCCCAAACTTCTCAGACTGCAATCCTATCCACTCAGACTGCAATCCTATCCACAATGAGTAAATCCCATTGACTGTCATTGTTAAAAGCATATACATAGCAGCCTGTTAAAAATACAGATCTGTAACATTTCCCCAAATGTAGTCACAAACCGTGGTAGCAGCAAATCTAACATATTAAAAATAAAACACACATTGAAATGCCTGAAATGAAATTGACTTATGACACACCTAGTGGGTCCCAACCCATAGTTTGAGAAACACTGGCTTAATCTCTTTAGCCAGAAATTCCCAAACTTACCAATTCTGTGGCACCCTTTGCCCTGTCGCAGTGACATCATCATGCAAAATTTCATGAGAACAGCATGAGATCTTATGAGCTCTCACACTATTTTCATGCAAACACAAGACCTCTTGCACAATCTAGGCCTAGTGAGTTGGGGAGAAGCGACCTCATGGCACCCCTTGGCACAGGGGCGCACAGATTAGAAACCACTGCCTTTAGTGATTGGCCAGATTTAAGACAGTTATGCTAATAAATTACATCTCTTAAAAAGTGTAAAACCACAGAATAGTAAATTTACAATGCAATATTTGTAACATAAATAACCTAAATCATCAAATTGCATTCAGAATTTATCTTTTTTATCTTCTATGATTTTACCCAGTCCAATGTGTTTGACTCTTTTAACTGTCAAAATCATTCAGATACACCTTTTGTTGGGAAAAGAGAACAAATCTGACTTCCGATCAACTCCTTGAAGAAGCACGTTTGGGAGTCTGGGCTTAAAAAACAGTGGTTCCATGCAGAATCCAGTTGCCCCCAGGGTACATTCCCCAGTAAAGGCAACTCTTGGGCAAACAGTTACAATTCAGCACTGCTAGCACAAACAAATCCTGAAAATGATCATGAGCAATATTGGAAAGGAAAAATCCTCAGCATTCAAACATGAATCAATAATTGTCTCTTTTTCTTCCTATTTTGCCTGCAAAATTACTGTTACAACACTGCAATTTCATTAAGGTTATAAATACCTTTGGCACTGCTGTATAATTCATAATTGTGGAATTTCTATTTCCATTTTGTTTTCTAGATGGGGATCATTGTAACAAATGTCCCGATGATCAGTATAGCAACCAAGGACGGGATCAATGCTTTCCCAAAGTTATCCATTTCCTCTCCTATAAAGAACCATTAGGAATTGTTTCAGCTTCCAGTTCCCTTTCTTTCTCTCTCATCACAGCATTGATATTGACCATCTTTGTTAAGCATCAAGACACTCCAGTCGTCAAGGCAAACAACAGAGATGTCACTTACGTTCTCCTCCTCTCCCTCTTGCTCTGCTTCCTCTGCTCCTTGCTCTTCATTGGACGGCCCAGCAAAGTCACCTGCCTTCTCCGGCAAACCACCTTTGGTCTCATCTTCTCTGTGGCTGTTTCTTCTGTGCTGGCCAAAATCAGCACAGAAGTTGTGCTGTGGTTGTGGCTGGGTGGCCTTGAAAGCCACAGTTGTGCTGTGCCAGCGCCTCAAGCCCCGTCGTGGGGCAGCCTCTCTCCAACTTGAGCCTCTCTCCGCTCCCAGAAAAGCGACCTGCCCGGTCGCTTCCAGGAACGTAACTGAGCCAGGTCTAGCGCCTGCCCGCTAGATCAGGCTCAGTCGTCCCACCCCCAATGCCAGCCAGCCAATCAGCTGGCAGCAAAGCCCTGCTGCCAGCTGATAGGGGGGATCAGCCTGGCAATCATTGCTAGCGTGCCCATACAGGCACGCTAGCTGCCTTAATGGGTAAAAAGCATTTAAAACATTAATTTTAACATTAAACAGTAAAACATAAAAACAAAGCAAGACCTAGCACATATCATTTAGGCATTGGGGGAACAAATAAGTCCAGGGAGGTAGTCAAGTCACAGCAGTATTTCAGAAGTGCAGAGGGCCAATATCTTACTCAGCAACCAAATTCCAGATGAAACAGGTACGTTTAGAGCCCTCAGTGAAAAGCTATGAGGGAGAGAGTAGTTCTCAATTCCCTTGGAAGGGAATTTCATAATTGCAGTGCCACTACAGAGAAGGATTGACCCTGAGCTGCCACCCCTGTCACTTTGGACAGAGGTAGCACTTGTAGCGGAGCCCCCTCAGGTGACCTGCCTGGAATGTATGGAAGGAGGCAGTCATTCAGATAGCCTGGACCCAAATCATGGAGGGCCCTAAAAATTAGAACCAGCACCCTGAGCTCCACCTGGACTGTGGGGATGGGCATTCACTCGTACCCACGGTTTCAGTTATCCACGAGGCATTTATCCCCACAGGTAAAGGGGCATGCCTGCATATGCTTTTAACAATTATAGTCAATGGGGCTTATGCCCAGGTAACTATGGATAGGACTGCAGCCTTTGGGATGTCTGGGGAATTTTAAACAGATCAGCAACTGCTTGGGTAGGTTAGGTGAGTTATTTTAAATAATTTTTTAAACTTATTGCAAACTTTTAATTTTCTGAATTCATTAGATTTCAGCACATGGGGGTGTTGAATTTCCTGCTTGATGATGTCACTTCCTGCCATGACATCACTTTCAGGTTAATGACATCACATCCAGTGAGTCCCGACAGATTATCATTCTAAAAAGTGGGTCCCAGTGCTAAAGAGTTTAGTTTACTGCACTAAGAGATAGAAAGTGCTCTAAAAACATTGCTACACAACACTTTTCTGCAGGTGTTGTACAAAACAGAGAATCTCAGAAAGACAGAGTGGGAGAGATAATTATCTGTTCTGTAATTAATAATTATGTGTTTGAATTTTCTCCATGTATCCTCCCACCTCCAAGGATTTTCAAAGGTGTCTGGCACAATAAAAAAAATCCATCATTTGTGGGACTCGATGATATTTCATAAGCCATGACATCACTTATATATGTATACATTGCAGGGTTTTCATATACCTAGCCTAGAATCATCAAGTGTATCTACACTGTTATGTCTAACATATATTTTATGCCTTATCAACTATTGCAGTGGCTGGTTATAAACATAAATGTATATGTAAACCTTTTAGATTACAGTGACCAAAATTTGCATTTAATTGCAGTGACTTAAAATGCTCTACCTGCTCTTTTTTCTATTCCTGCCTCAATTTATCCGTGCATCCTCAAAGGGTCTCTGCATAGCGACAGCTCATAGATCTGCATATAATTATTTGAAGCCAGGGAACTATCTAATTGGTGCTGTTTCATCTGTCTGTATGATTGCATATGCTGAAGAGTCCTTCAAGAACCAACCCCGTAATGCGATTAAACATACATACTCGTAAGTTTTTATGTTATTTGAATGAAATGCAGCTTTTCAGATTGTGAGAAGGGTAGAGCAACTGTTACCCTGCACATGCCCAAACTCATCTGATCTTGGAAGCTAAGCAGGGTCAGGCCTGGTTAGTACTTGGATGGGAGACTGCCTGGGAATACTGGGTGCTGTAGGCTTATACCATAGTCTTTCGAGACTGAAGGTTGCCAACCAGAAGGGTAGAGACAGCACAAGTGGCAAAATTTCAGGGTCTAGGAGAGTGTCTTAAGTTTACCCCACACCATTCCCAAAACATGCCCTTGCAGTTTTTACAGCAGAGGATTGGAAACACTTAAATAAAATGCACAGTCATGGGTGGCTTTTAGAGCTGACTGCACACACAAGTTTGCAGATCTCTACATAGAAAAATTTTTGTGAATAGGATCATTTTTTTCCCCTGCAGTGCTATTGGGAAATGTGTAGAATGGAACATGGTGTACTTGAGGAAGAGAGTGTGATATAACACCTTTCTCTTCCGGATGGTGATGGTGACTTCAGCTTGATTGATGTTTATCATGTTTCATCAAGTTTTAAACCGGCTACTCCAGTGGTTCCCAAACTTTTTAGCATCAAGATGCACTTTTTAAAATTACACTCTATTGGTGCCCACCTAGGTTTACCAAACTTTTTAGAAAAGGAGATCTGGAAAGAAATAATATTTATTTATTTATAATAACCAGAAAAAACCCCTCAAACATTCATCTCCCTATATTGTCACTTGTTTGCAGGAGCTGAGCTCTTTGCAGGTAATTAGCAGCTACAGTATCTGATTTTTGAAAAGCCTCAGGGCTTGAGGCAATTACTTATATGATCTTTCCATCACCCTTTGGGCACCCACCAAAAATCAGGTCGCGATCCACCAGTTGGTCCCGATTCACACTTTGGGAACAACTGGGCTACTCTGCTAGAACTGGGCATTTTGCGTTGCCAAGCAGCAGAGAGTAAGAACATACTCAGGTAAGCACCACCTTAAAAAAGATGCAGCCAAACTGGTGCGGGTGCAGTAGAGAGTGATGAGGATGATCAGAGGGCTGGAAAACAAGTCCTATGAGTAGAGGCGCTTGTTTCCAGTGAGTATGATAGGATTATAGCCTATGGGCCCAATCCAATCCAACTTTCCAGTGCTGATGCAGCCAAAGCAAGTGGAGCATGCACTGCATCCTGTGGTTGGGAGACAGTCATGGAGGCCTTCTCAAGGTGAGGGAATATTTCTTTCTTTGGGGTTGCATCAGTGCTGGAAAGTTGGATAGGACTGGGCCCTAATTCTTACTGAACCCAATGGGCTTACTTCTGAGTAAAATACTCAACACCTTTTTCAAAGATCTCTCCCTATGAGGAAAGGTTGAGAACTTAGTATGTTTGGCCTGGAGAAGAGAAGCCTGAGGGGGGATGTGATAGTGCTCTTCAAATACCTGAAGAGCTGTCATATGGAAGAAGGAACAAATTTGTTCTCAGCTGCCTCTGATAGTTGAAAAAAATCCAGTGGGTACAAACTGCAAGAGAGGAGAATCAGGCTGGATGTCAGGAAAAAAAAGTTATTGATGGTCAGAGCAGTTCAGCAGGGGAAGAGATTGCCGAGGGAGGTGGTGGGTGCTCTTCTGAAGATCTCCAAGCAAATGCTCGGCAGGTACCTGCTGGGCATACTCTAGGAGGATCTCCTGCTACAGGCAGAGGGTTGGACTAGAAGACCTTGTGGATCCCTTCCAACCATATGATTCTGTGACAAAAAGGCAATTTAAGATATTTCACTTCCACATAGGTTAGAGACAAGAAATTACCAGCATACCTTGGCATTGTTATTTGCCGTTGAGGAAATCAACCGAGATCCCAATCTCCTACCTAATGTCACCCTGGGCTTCCACATCTATGACACTGCCTTTCAAGCAAGATTACACTATGATAACCTTCTGTCCCTTTTGTCTGGAAAAGAAGACAGCTTCCCCAATTTCAAATGTGGTAAACAACCCAAGATTTCAGCAGTCATTGGAGGACTCAGTTCTGAAACGGCTATCCAACAATCCACCATGCTCAATCTCTACAAGCTTGCACAGGTAGGAATGAGAGGCACGCAGCACCAATTTATCAGGCAACATGCTTGTTCTATTTGATGCATCACACTTGAACACACACAAAAATCACACACAAAAGGGTGTCAGGAATGCAACACTCTTTTGGCAGATCTTCCACGTTCTCAGTGGCATCACTAGAATTTACGTTACCTGATGTGGGAGGCCAGCAAGTCACCCCCATGATGGACCTTTTTCCATGCAGTGGGCAAGGTGGGGCACATGGTGATGTACTATTGCCACACCCCCACTGGGTTTTTAACTATACCTTTTGATAGAACAGAGATATTCCAATGTGGATTTTTTCTTTTTCATTGCATTCTGCTGTAAATCACACATTGAATGGTATCTAACATGTTGGTATTATTCCTACAAATAGCGATTTTAGTGATTTTGGTCACTACTGTTGTCATCCCCCTGAGGGTGTCACTTGACTTATTGGTTCCATTCTGTGTATTGGTCCCATATTAAATCCTGGCACTCCAGTGCAGTTGCATGGTCAGGCAAATCTAGACCAGTGGTTCCCAAACTGATTTTTGATGGGTTGCGAAGAGCCTCCAATAGAAATAAAAATATATGATACAGATATAGAAATACAAATGCAGGCATGATCAGATAACTATTGCCTCAAGCTCTGAGACTATTCAAAATTCCGATAGCTGCTAATTGTCCTGCAAATAGCTCAGCTCCTGCAGTTTGCAAGGAGCTGAGGTTCGGCAGTTTGCAAGGTTGTGTAACTATAGGGAGTCAAATGGCTTAGTTGATGCCCCCTAATAAAGAATTCCAAAAAACTCAGAAGATGATGATGATGATGATGATGATGATGATGATTTCTTGGGAGAAATGTGGGAAAGGAAGAACAAAATTCATTAAAGTCATTATGAGAAATAGATCAAGTTTTTGAAAATAAATAAACAAATAAAATATTACTTGTAAGTAAATTATAAAAGTATTGTTTAATTTTAATTTTTTTTTTAGTCTCATAAACCTAAGTGGTTCCTGATAAAAGTGTCATTTTAAAAAGTGGGTCCTGATGCTAACAAGTTTGGGAACTACTGATCTAGACTATAATAATGAACCAGGTATATATACACGGTTCATTGTTATAGTCTAGATCAGTACATATATACTAATATATATATATGGATGTGTGAGTACTTATACTTCTACAATTTCTTATCTTTCTGTCAATCAATTTGGACTCTATATTTTATATTCATTCCTGACTGAAATGGTTTACCGCGGTAAAATTAATATCAGAAGCACACACAGAAAATGTAAGTGAGAACCGTTAAACCATCAACAGTTAGACACTTAAGCCAAATACAGGTTGGGTCTCACTATTCACGAGGGTTCCGTTCCAAGAACTCACATGGATGGCAAAAAACGCACTATAGCCAATCAATTTAAAAAACTAACTTTCTTTGCTCTGGTGATTTAAAAACAGACTTGATGACCTTTGTAATGCACACAGAGGCCATCAGTCTCTCTCCAGGCTTCACTAGGAGGCAGCAACCCCTCCCTTCACCAGGAGCCCCAGCAAGGGGGAAAGAAAGAATGGAGAAGGTGATAAAGTTGCCATTGAGCCTACTTTCAAGGGGGAAGGGAGGAGTGAAGCCTGCAGAGAATGATTGATGGATTGTCAGCCTGCTGCCCTCTCTGGCATTATTAAACGACTGTTGTACTTTAATTTAAAGGGCCCTTCTCATCAGCTTTGACACAGAAAAATCTGTGGATACTTAGGTTCTACCTGTAATCACTTGTATGACTGTCTCTATGCAACAGTAAAAAGCAGTTTTTTAAACGGTGATTTTAAAGGGGTGCATTTTTCCCCTTCTCCTGGGATCAGCACATTCCTTCTCATTTGCAGGGGCCATTCGTGTTGAGTCAAAACTGTGTATAAAAAATCCATGTATAAGAAGGCTGGACCTGTATAAGTTAAACCATTCATGGTAACAGTCACTGAAACAAAGACCTGTTCTGTTTTGCTCAAGACAAAAGTTTTAAGTTTAAAGCTCAGCAAAGGGGGAGATCTACTCACCTTTCCAGGGGAAGGGTTTCACAGTATTGAATCCACAGCAGGGGAGCTTTGACCAATGTTCTCATCAATGATGATGATGGAATAGATCACAAAAGTTCTACCTCTTCTCCCCCCCCCCCCCATCTTCAGCTCAGCTATGGCTCACTTCAGCAAAGATTGGGAGACAAAACTCAGTTCCCTTTTTTGTACCAAGTGGCCCCAAATGAAGATTCACAGAGCGAAGGGATAGTGAGGATCTTACAATATTTTCAGTGGACATGGATTGGACTCATCATTTCAGACGATGGTAGTGGAGAGGCGTTTGAACACCATTTGAAATCACTGCTCAGTTTGAATGGCATCTGTGTTGACTTCACAAGAAAGACCCCATTATTTTATCACCCATCTGGTAGCATATCCACCATGGGTTTCAAATGTGACATTCCAATAGTTCTTACTAAAACAAAAACCAATGTGATTGTTGTATATGGGGATGCACAGTCCATGAATGGTTTACAAATGATTATGAATGTCTATAAACCATATAAGAGGTCACCCTTGAAGAAAGTTTGGATCACAACAACCCGTTGGGACTTCATTTCAACAATAATTACTGGGGATGCAGATTTCAAATCCTTCCATGGCTCCTTGTCCATAGCAATCCACAAAAATATGGTGCCAGGATTTCAAAAGTTTCTCCAGACTTTTAACCCTTCCCAGCATGGAAAGGGTTTGTTCATGAAAAGTTTCTGGATTGCTTTGTTTGGCTGTTGGAATGAAAAATCTGCCATGCCCGTACCACTCTGTACAGAGGGAAAAAAGTTAGAGACTCTTCCTGAGACTGTGTTTGAAATGGACATGTCTGACAAAAGCTACACTATCTACAATGCAGTCTATGCCTTGGCACATACATTACATGCCATTCATTCATCCAGGCCAAGAACATCGGTAGAGACTTCCAAATGGAAACTTCACACCATGCAATCATGGGAGGTAATGACGGAACTGTGTTTATTGCGTTATTGAGACCTTCGGGAGAGTGTGTGGATGTGTTCAATGTAAACAGCAGTTGACTAAGAAGCTGATGTGCATTGGAAACATGATGAGGAGTTTAAATCTTTAATGTCACTGTAGTCCAATCTGGATTGACCCTCACTCGGAAAATATTTGTTGCAGGGATGGGAGGGATAGTCTCATTCCCTCTTAGCTGTTGGCTAGTGTTGGTCAGATCTGCCGAGGCTTTGCTGAACTTTACCTCTGCTTTAAACAAACCCAAATAAAAACTAGCTTGAGGTTACAAAAACAGTCCAGCCTAAGAGAACAGAACTAGGAGGGGAAGGGCCAATTCCCAACCCATTAAGAGCCCCATTAGGCTAATCCAAGCAGTCCGTTCAGGAGCCTGCAGAGTAGGTCACGCCCATCAGCAGCCATTTGCCTTCCTGAGCTTTTGTAAACTCACCTGGGAAGACCAGCCCCCTTTCAATCAGGAAGGAAGGAGGGGGGAGGAGCCAGCCAGGAGTATAAAGCTAGGCAGGCCATCGCATGAGGCTCTCTGCAGACGCGTGTGGCCTCTGGGACACCAAGTGCCTCTGGGAACTAAGTGCCAGGTAAGGCACAAGAGTTTAGCATCTGGGCGAGTTCAGCAGCAGGGCGAGGAGGCCAGGGCCCCATACACTGCCCTTCCTCTTCCCTAGAGAAAAGGGCTGCTATCCAGTGTACGGTTTTTAAAAGGACCCCTAAATAAAACAACAACAACAAAAAAAAAGCTATGCAGTCAGACAGCCAGCAGCAGGGTGGGGGCTATCCAGTGTTCTGCATCGAGTGCCACATGTATGATTATATGCCTCTGGGGCATAAGTCATGGGTGTGTCCTTGGTGCAAGGAGCTCCAGGGTCTCAGGGAACGCGTCCGCTCCCTTGAAGCCTTGGTGGCCGACCTGGAGAAGCGCAGGCAGCCAGAGGAGGACCGTGGGGAGACTTCTGGGGACGATCAGGCTTCGTCCCAACCTCAGGCGTGCAGCTCCTCGGCTGCCCGGGTGGGAAGTCTCGGGACTGGAGGACGTCATCCTGGAGAGGAGGGAAACAATCCCCTAGGGGGGATCCCTTCTCCAGGGGATGGGCCCGTATCCGAGCGCACTCGGGATACTCCTCGGCGGGAGGGGGGTCGGGGGCTTCTTGTAGTGGGGGATTCGATTATTAGAAACATAGAGAGGGGGGTTTGCGACGGATGTGAGGACCGCATGGTGACTTGCCTGCCTGGTGCGAAGGTTGCGGACATCACTTCTCGTCTAGACAGGCTGGTAGACAGTGCTGGGGGAGAGGTAGCGGCTGTGGTGCATGTCGGCACCAACGATGTGGGCAAGTGTAGCTGGGAGGTCCTGGAGGCCAAATTTAGGCTTTTAGGCAGGAAGCTGAAAGCCAGGACCTCAAAGGTAGCGTTCTCTGAAGTGCTACCTGTTCCACGCGCAGGGCCAGCTAGGCAGGCGGAGATCAGGGGTCTCAATGCGTGGATGAGACGGTGGTGTAGGGAGGAGGGGTTTAGATTCGTTAGGCACTGGGGAACGTTTTGGGACAAGCGGGGCCTGTACAAGAGGGACGGGCTCCATTTGAACCAGAATGGAACCAGACTGCTGGCGCATAACATTAAAAAGGTGGCAGAGCAGCTTTTAAACTGATCCCTGGGGGAAGGCCGACAGGAGCCGAGGGGCATCCGGTTCGGGACTCCTCATCCCTATGGGATGAGGATGGGGAGGTTAGAGAACAACAAGACAAAGGCAGGGTAGGAGAAGAAATTGGGAAAGGTAGGGTGATGGGATGTGATAGACGATTTGGCACGATGAGAGGATGTGGGGACAAAGGAGTGAATAAGCAGCCCATCCTAGGGCATTCCGTGTATAAATGCTTTTATGCGAATGCCCGAAGTCTACGAGCAAAGGTGGGAGAACTGGAATGTCTGGTGACAAGGGAAAATATTGACATAGTGGGCATAACGGAAACCTGGTGGAATGCGGAGAATCAGTGGGATACCGCAATCCCGGGCTATAAACTCTACAGGAGGGACAGGCAGGGGCGTGTTGGAGGTGGGGTGGCCCTTTATGTTAAGGAAGGGATAGAATCCAGCAAAGTAGAGATTGAAGGTGGGTCCGACTCCACCGTAGAATCTCTGTGGGTTAAATTACCAGGCTTGTGCAGCGATGTAATACTGGGGGCGTGCTATCGTCCTCCAGACCAGAAATCTGATGGGGACCTTGAAATGAGGAAACAGATCAGGGAGGTGACAAGGAAGGACAGGGTTGTAATCATGGGGGACTTCAATTATCCTCATATTGACTGGGTCAATTTGTGTTCTGGTCACGATAAGGAAACCGGATTTCTTGACGTGCTGAATGACTGTGGCTTAGATCAGTTAGTCACGGAGCCCACCAGAGGACAGGTGACTCTGGATTTAATTTTGTGCGGTACGCAGGACCTGGTTAGAGATGTAAACGTTACTGAGCCATTGGGGAACAGTGATCATGCTGCGATCCGTTTTGACGTGCACGTTGGGGGAAGAATACCAGGCAAATCTCTAACAAAAACCCTTGACTTCCGACGGGCGAACTTCCCTCAAATGAGGAGGCTGGTTAGAAGGAGGTTGAAAGGGAGGGTAAAAAGAGTCCAGTCTCTCCAGAATGCATGGCGGCTGCTTAAAACAACAGTAATAGAGGCCCAGCAGAGGTGTATACCGCAAAGAAAGAAGGGTTCCACTAAATCCAGGAGGGTGCCCGCATGGCTAACCAGCCAAGTTAGAGAGGCTGTGAAGGGCAAGGAAGCTTCCTTCCGTAAATGGAAGTCTTGCCCTAATGAAGAGAATAAAAAGGAACATAAACTGTGGCAAAAGAAATGTAAGAAGGTGATAGGGGAGGCCAAGCGAGACTATGAGGAACGCATGGCCAGCAACATTAAGGGGAATAATAAAAGCTTCTTCAAATATGTTAGAAGCAGGAAACCCGCCAGAGAAGCGGTTGGCCCTCTGGATGGTGAGGGAGGGAAAGGGGAGATAAAAGGAGACTTAGAGATGGCAGAGAAATTAAATGAGTTCTTTGCATCTGTCTTCACGGCAGAAGACCTCGGGCAGATACCGCTACCCGAACGGCCCCTCCTAACCGAGGAGTTAAGTCAGATAGAGGTTAAAAGAGAAGATGTTTCAGACCTCATTGATAAATTAAAGATCAATAAGTCACCGGGCCCTGATGGCATACACCCAAGGGTTATTAAGGAATTGAAGAATGAAGTTGCAGATCTCTTGACTAAGGTATGCAACTTGTCCCTCAAAACGGCCACAGTGCCAGAAGATTGGAGGATAGCAAATGTCACGCCTATTTTTAAAAAGGGAAAGAGGGGGGACCCGGGAAACTATAGGCCGGTCAGCCTAACATCCATACCGGGTAAGATGGTGGAATGCCTCATCAAAGATAGGATCTCAAAACACATAGACGAACAGGCCTTGCTGAGGGAGAGTCAGCATGGCTTCTGTAAGGGTAAGTCTTGCCTCACGAACCTTATAGAATTCTTTGAAAAGGTCAACAGGCATGTGGATGCGGGAGAACCCGTGGACATTATATATCTGGACTTTCAGAAGGCGTTTGACACGGTCCCTCACCAAAGGCTACTGAAAAAACTCCACAGTCAGGGAATTAGAGGACAGGTCCTCTCGTGGATTGAGAACTGGTTGGAGGCCAGGAAGCAGAGAGTGGGTGTCAATGGGCAATTTTCACAATGGAGAGAGGTGAAAAGCGGTGTGCCTCAAGGATCTGTCCTGGGACCGGTGCTTTTCAACCTCTTCATAAATGACCTGGAGACAGGGTTGAGCAGTGAAGTGGCTAAGTTTGCAGACGACACCAAACTTTTCCGAGTGGTAAAGACCAGAAGTGATTGTGAGAAGCTCCAGAAGGATCTCTCCAGACTGGCAGAATGGGCAGCAAAATGGCAGATGCGCTTCAATGTCAGTAAGTGTAAAGTCATGCACATTGGGGCAAAAAATCAAAACTTTAGATATAGGCTGATGGGTTCTGAGCTGTCTGTGACAGATCAGGAGAGAGATCTTGGGGTGGTGGTGGACAGGTCGATGAAAGTGTCGACCCAATGTGTGGTGGCAGTGAAGAAGGCCAATTCTATGCTTGGGATCATTAGGAAGGGTATTGAGAACAAAACGGCTAGTATTATAATGCCGTTGTACAAATCGATGGTAAGGCCACACCTGGAGTATTGTGTCCAGTTCTGGTCGCCGCATCTCAAAAAAGACATAGTGGAAATGGAAAAGGTGCAAAAGAGAGCGACTAAGATGATTACGGGGCTGGGGCACCTTCCTTATGAGGAAAGGCTACGGCGTTTGGGCCTCTTCAGCCTAGAAAAGAGACGCTTGAGGGGGGACATGATTGAGACATACAAAATTATGCAGGGGATGGACAGAGTGGATAGGGAGATGCTCTTTACACTCTCACATAATACCAGAACCAGGGGACATCCACTCAAATTGAGTGTTGGGCGGGTTAGGACAGACAAAAGAAAAAATTTCTTTACTCAGCGCGTGGTCGGTCTGTGGAACTCCTTGCCACAGGATGTGGTGATGGCATCTAGCCTAGATGCCTTTAAAAGGGGATTGGACGAGTTTCTGGAGGAAAAATCCATTATGGGGTACAAGCCATGATGTGTATGCGCAACCTCCTGATTTTAGGAATGGGTTAAGTCAGAATGCCAGATGTAGGGGAGAGCACCAGGATGAGGTCTCTTGTTATCTGGTGTGCTCCCTGGGGCATTTGGTGGGCCGCTGTGAGATACAGGAAGCTGGACTAGATGGGCCTATGGCCTGATCCAGTGTGGCTGTTCTTATGTTCTTATGTTCTTATGTCCTATCAGTCATTCAATCTTGTCTTTCATGTTTTGAATACTCTAGGTGCATGCATGTTGTTGTTTTTTTGCAAATATGTGTAACAATTTCTTAAGTAAATGCAGCAAGGTATGAATGAGTGAACACTGTATTCCACGGGAGCCAGGAAGTAGCCAGAGGTCTCTGCGTCTCCTTCCCCCAAGGAAAGCCACAGGCCCCGCAATGGGACTTCTCATGTCTGCACTGGATATTTTGTTCGTGCAGATGAGAAAACCTCCATGTTGGGCTTTGCAGCTCAACTCAGAGGATAGGATCAGGCGGAAAAGAGCTCTGCCAGTCCCATCTCCCTCTTGGGCTGGTCACTCACCCTGCCCCACTCTCCCCCACCCCAGAACAACTCCCCCTCGCCCTGAAAAGCTCACCTTTGGGCTTACATTTGGGGGCTCCTGCAACCTTCCCATTCAGTGCTAAGGCCAAGCACTGACGCGCGCTGATGCAGCACAGGTGGCCTCTCCACCCTGGGTACTGCAGACATTCCTTACAGCATGTTTGCAACACCCAGCGTCGGTGCGGAAGCTCAGTGCCTGTACTCATATTACACAGGATTGGGCCCTTAAACCAGGATCTCTGAGCAGCTGTTCTCAGACTTCAGGGTGGAAATTTTGCTAGTGAGTCTTCTCTGTTCAGCAGAAGAGGATGTGATAGTTGCATTGAGGGCTCAAACCTACCCAGATTTCCAGTGCTGATGCATCTGCAGAGCACTGCTGAGGTACCTTGTGGAGTCCTGTGTGACTACTCTGCCACTGCAGGAGGCAGCACACACCTTGTTGGCATGTCTGCCTCCATGCTGGTACTCTGGATAGGATTGGGCCTAGCCCCCAAGAAAAAAGACTGCAGTCTAGGCAAACTAACACATCAACTGTTTGAATCCTTCTCATGTTATCGCCTGAATGTGCTTCAGTGAAAGAAGGGATTCAGTCTCCAGTGCAGGAATTTACATTTGTGGTATGGTATTTGTGGTATGGAAATCTTTCCATAGTTGCAAACACTTGCTGCAAGGGAGTGGCGCCAGGATGCAGTGCTCTTGTTGTCTTGTGTGCTCCCTAAGGCACCTCGTGAACTACAGAAGCTGGACTGGATGGTCCTTTGGTCCTGATCCAGCAAGGTTCTTCTTATGTTCTTATGCTCTGGTTTTATAAATCCTGAGATCTGATCTTCATTTCCAGCTTCATCCATTTTTGAGAACAATTCATTTCAACAACAATGCTGGGA